>NC_067132.1:4035267-4335267 GCF_021347895.1 Acanthochromis polyacanthus | reverse complement strand
AAATCTGAGGTTAATATATGTACAGAGTCTGTACTGATATTGTATTTTGAACGGATTATGCTGGAGAAAACTGAATTAATTTCTCACATTTGCTGAAAAATGAATATGAATATTTCACAAAGCTATTCACCGATCAGCTACAACTTTAAAGCCCCTTACTAGTGTTGTGTAGTCCTCCTTCTGCTGCTAAAACAGCATCTGAAAGTTGTTGATGTTCAGCTTTGTTCCGGTTTACATCTAGTTTAAGAAAATGCCACCATGCCAAGCTAGCCGTTAGATATGTCATAATCAGATTACATGGAAATGGAATAACACACACGTAGCTGAAGTCAGTGTGACCATCTGGATCACAATCACCACTCATTTAGACGTTGTCTGACATTTTAAGAAGTCTGATGTGAAGAGGTTCATTCCCCTCATCTTCACTTCAGAGTTTGATATACCCATGTGTGTTTTGGTGTAACAATCAGGCAAGTCCCTCTATCATCTGAGAGCCATGTGATACCAAATGTTCAAAATGAAAAGGTTAAGTGTCTGCTCATGGTAAACTGTTGTGACTAATTATACTTAAAACCTGCTAGAACATTGAAATTACACTGGTACTGCTAAAAAGTTGGGCTCTTGCAACTTCCACTGATGATACACCAACACAACAAAACACAGAATAAATGTATTCATTAACATTATTAGTCAGAACAAGGACTGCAGATGCTTTAGTTGGACCAATCAAACACTTTCCTGATGGTATGGTGTGATGGATAAGAACTTAAGTATCTAAAGCGCCTAACTCTTTTGCACAGCACTACTGACATATAGTATGCTACAGAGGGGTCATTCCAGAATTGAAGGGCATTTAGGCTTCAAAAAGTTTGAAAAATAGACGTTGTCTTCTACAATCTGCTGCTAGATATTCATCAATAGGTAATAAACTATCAAAAGCTTGATTGTCTCAGCTTCCACATCAATGGTAGCATTTTTATTCCATGTTTCTGTGTTGTTGCTAACCCCACTCTAATCCATGCTAATGTGATCTTTTTCTCAGCAGTAGAAGCTAGATATTTAGCTAGCTGTTACTGCTGACCACTGATGGAAAACAGTCCAAAGAATGAGTCTGATCCTGATAATATGAGGTAGAGAGAGACGTTCAATCAAGGCTGATAATGGATGAAAAGATGAAAAATAGAAGAGAGGACATAGCTTTGATCTATCCATTCTTTAGGAACACTGTTGGATGATGTTGACGACAAAAACAAGACATAAAATGATAAATACAAGACACAAAACAACAAAAATAAGACACAAAGTGACAGAAATAAGACAGAAAATAAAAAAAAACAAGACATAAAAACCGAGACATAACAAAAATAAGACACAGAAGACAAAAACATCAGATTATGCTAGCATGTTGTGGGACACATTCCATGCACAATAAATACTGTTTAAAATATTATGTTGGTTAAAAAACGTTTCCAGAATTACAAGAGATATCAATGAAAAAAAAAAAAATAGTACATTGTATGTGGAATATTTGAAATTTGATGAATGGGACATAGAATGTCCTCCAACTCTGGAATGAGCCACAAACCTTAACGGCTCCATCTTGGGGGCTTCACATATTAGTGGCTGATAAGCTAGAAATTACTGTTACTGTACTGAAAGTAGAATTTCAGCCAATATTGTAAAGCTTACTGTGGAATCAGAACACCTATCAAGTCTGGCTGGTGATTCTGGTCTGGCTGCTTCTACAACCACGTTCTACTTTACCCACTGGTTGTATCCATCAGCCCCAGCTTTAAAACTACTGACCACTGGTGAAGTGAATAGCATTGATCATTATGTGACAGTACAATGTTCTGCTGTAAGACTGTTCCTGTTCCATCTACCTAAAAATTGTTGCATCGCAAACACCGAAGGGCTTTCTCTCTATAAGAACGTAGTGAGTAGTATGTGAAGACCACTGAGGTGATTTGTGTAATGATTTGTTGGAGAAAAACAAAGAATGGTGTCCTGTCGGTGCTGTGGGTTCCGTGGGTTTTGAGGTGTGGCAACAGTGGATCAAGCTTGCTTCAATGCAACACATGGATTCTTCATCAGATTGGCATGTTGGGAGTTTGGAGGCTGCATTAACGCCTTTGCCATGTTTGTTGAGTCATTCCAGGGCAGTTTTTGCAGTGTGTCTGCTGTTTCCATGAGGCAGTGAGCTCGGTGTACAATGATGTTTAGGGTGGTGGTACATGTCGAACATCCACATGAATGCAGAACGTTGAACTGTGCCAAGATTATCAATGTCATTCCCTTCACCTGTCTGTGGTTTTAATGCTGTGGCTAAGCTGTGTAAAATGTCACTGCAATGCAAGTTCTTTTTTCATTTCCTATTCAATTCTTGTCAAAAAAGTGACAAGGTCTGGAAGCAACAGCTCAGCATATAAAAAGAGCTGAGCAACGAGTTCACACAAAACAGCACTAGAGATGTTGAAGGCACTCTAAATATTGATGTGGAAGAACGAATTTATTTTCCCTGTTCACAGTTTTGCATTTGTACAGCCAAAATTTGTGTTTATCTTATCAGTGATAACAAGTGAATAATTACTGGAGTTGGTTAATTCCACATTGGTGCTTCTTGCCTTAGTTTAAATTTACATATACATAAAAGGTGTGCGAGAAATGTTGGTGCATTCAGAAAATGTGCCTCATTTTGGGCCACAACCTCAACATAAAGTGAAAGAACTATCTGAAGTATTGCCTTTTCTCCAGACACACAGTTACCCCAGTAGATAACATGACAGTTCCAGGAGCATGAAAGTGCATCAGTTTACTCTGGTGACCAGCACACTCTCCAGATCACAACCCAGAAGAGCACCTCTGAGGTGAAACTGAAGGAGTTCACAGCACGACTGCGTGGCCAAACATCTAAAAAGGGTCCAAGTGCAAACCCCACCTTTATCTGGGGACTGTCTGCCTTCAGAAAACATGCCGACCACATCCACAGCATCCACAGCATCCACAAAGAGACAACTCAGGCTGTTCTGCAAACAGACGGGGCCCACCTGGCATGAGGTGGACTTTAAAATAAAAAGGCCTGATGAGTGTACTCATCATGCTGGTTTTGTCTTAATTAAATTTCAAGGGATACACATGCTGGCTCACTGGGAGGGGGGATGATGTAGCAGTTATCATTTTTTAATTGAATTTTCAGGTTGCTTGACACAAAATCATTTTTAATCATGCTATGTTGTTAATTAATTAAGCAATGTTAAATTCCAGCTGTAGTAGAGACTAAATGTTTGCTCAGTGTTGACCCTCCTGTAGTATGATAATCAGTACAGAGGCTGTACTTATAGCGCACCTTTTAACTTAGTAGTTTACAAAGTGATTTACAATTTTAGACTTTCATATCCCTGTTTATACAACGACGGTGGCAGAGCTGCCATGCAGGGCGCTCACCTGCTATCAGGAGCAACGTCGTATCAGTGTTTTGCCCAAGGACACTTCAGCATGTGGACAGGAGGAGGGATTAAATCACCAACGCTGCAGAGTGGATAACCCGCTCTGCCACCCCAGCCACAGCTTCATCCAACTACCAGCTTTTATCACAGCCAATCCAGAACATGCACGAAGCTTCACTGCAATACGGCCTCCTCCATACACATACAGTGTTGTAATATTTTCATGGCCATGTAGGGAAACAGTCAGCACATCCAGATGACTCCTAAGCCATCCAAATGAATAACTGCTATGGATTTATTTCAGGAATATATTACAAAATATAGTGGCATATAAAATCCTGCTGTCCTTCAATAAGCATTTTGAGTGCAAAGAGTCTGAGTGGCCGACGAGAGCGCTGTCTGATGGCTGCTATCATACTGAGGTTATCAGTTTTCAGCGTGCTCATAGTGGAGTAACCACTTCATTCTACAGCTCACACCCTTCTACCAGCTTCATTACTACTCCTGTTAAACTGCTGTAGTTGTATTGTTTGGAAATAACAATACAGTGGCTCTGGTCACTGGTCTTCAAAAAGATTAACACAGCAGCAGCTATATCAGTACACCAGTCATTTTATACTCACCACTAACCCTATTCTGAGCCTAGAAAGCTCTGTTTTAAATTCATAGTCCCATGTGTCAGTATTTTCTATAGCACTTAGCTTTACAGTTGATCATTCAGTATGATGTTACACTTTCTGCATGGGTTTTAGCACATGGCTCTATTATAGTCCAAATGGAACTGATGCTATTCAATATAGTTTTAATTACTGGACAGATCTATTACAGTTTGTGATTATTATCCAGATTCCTCATTCTAAACAGGTAGTATATTCACAAATGTATGTAAGTGTAAAACAATTACTGACTTGGAATACAACAATACACAAGAACGTTTTATATATATATATATATATATATATATATATATATATATATATATATATATATATATATATATATCAAGATAGATAGATAGATAGAGATATTTATATTGTTGTTTTATTGTTGTTGTAATCACAGTTTCAGTGAATAATGACACCTATACTAAATGTACATATGAACGAGGTGTTTGCTGTTCCTATATTTCAGACTCTTGCAGATGTAAGCTTCTGCTCAGAGTGACTGAGATTGCATCACATTTGACTCAGCAGTCTGAAGAATTGTGAGTGGGTGCTGTTTTGTTTTTCTGACTATCACACTGGGACTTGATCCTGAAACTGTTTAGATTTGTCAAACACACAGCTTAAGTCATCTATCTGCATTCCCAAGCTCACTTCAGAAATACGGTAGGAACTGATGCATCCAGTAGAGAAAGAAAATGTATTTGGTGTAATGAAACTTTTCCAAATTTTGCTTCATATGGTTTACATGGAATATTTGTTGCTCACAACACAAGAACCTTTAGTTGTTAGGCCAAGAATCTATCACAGCAGTTCACAGAAACTCTGCAGAAAGTTAAGCTTTACATAAATACCTCATGGTAGTATTGTCCTGTTGGGACAGCTCTTCTGCTTTTTACCACCTTAATGCCTGATTGGAAGTTTCTACCTACCCTGACACAGCAAACAAACTGTGAACAGCATGTATAATAGTTCTTACAAGCACAAAAAGCAGAAAAGGTTGTGATGCAGTGAACATTTTATCATCACTACAATCTATTTTAGCATCCTCCTTCTGTGAGCTTTGATGTTCTTTAGCAGTAACCCTATTGTGTTTAGTAAGGATGCTCGAGGGATTTTTTGTAACTTAATATTTGTAGTATTAGGAGACTCCCATAACAAAGCCACATGTCAGTGTCTGGGAAATACAGTAAGTGAACAGTTGGTTTTTGTAGTCGGCTCAGATGCAGGAGAAACACTGTTGTAAAGACCTGAAGGACAAGGGCCAAGCTGTTGTAGCTCGAGGAGGGACAAACACGGTGGCAACTGCCGACAGGGCGATAGGGAATGTGCTGGAACAAGATTAATCTGCAAAGACTCCAACTTGCAGCATACAGGACTTAAAGAATCTGCTGCCAATGACTTGACCTTAGCAGGACCTTCAGAGCTGTTTGGCCAACATCATATCAGGAGTCATCTTAGTGTTTTGACTCATAACCGTTATTTTACAGCCTTATCAGGGCCGATATTTTGGCATATTTTACATGCAGTTGCTGTATGTTTCTTATAAGTATGTACATACAGTTGAGTTTGTGACGTGCTGGTGAAACAGTACATATAAACCTAAAAACATTTCTATTTTTCATACACTTAGCCTGGTTTCTGTCTGCTTGTCTGCTAACCTGCTAATCATGAAACCCTTACAGCGCTGTCAAATTCCTGTACATAAAGTGTGAATCCCTCTCTCCAGTCTCTGACAGGCTGTCTGTCTAGGTCTGCCCACTCATCCCAGGAGTCTGTCTGTCTGTGAGATTATTGTAAACTGCTGTGCACAACAACTTCAGCCAAATGCCTAAAATGCTAATGCACCTTTTTGTCTATTTAAGTGACCTGTACAATCGCACATTCTGCCCCACACCCTCAAAACACATCCACTATTGCTGACTAATGTTGATAAGTGGCCCAGCTGACATTGCTTGTTTGGCTCCCGCTTCTAATTAAAAAACATCCGGGTGTCTGATTTGCCTCCACTTCTTCCCCAACTGGCTGATCCATACTGAACTCCCGCAAGATTAAAAATGTTAAGTGGTTGGCTTGAGGCAGCTGCAGAGCCCTCATCACTTCTAGTGGTGTGGTTTCATAAAAGTAATTCAGTTATTGATTCACAAGTCAAAAGTGATATGTGTTGGAGACTTGAGGGCTCTGGCAGGGTTGATCTATAGACGAAGTAAAGCTAGAAGATACACAAGTGGGCAATGCAGAGAGAATGAGATGGGAAAGGAAGAGGGAGGAAGTTCAAATAATGAAGTTACAGACGTCACGTTGACGAGTCTGCGTGGTGGTGACATGACAGCTGTTTCCCTGTCAGAAAAGAAGATGTTGTCTTCTCCTTTAACATGAACATCGTTCTTTTAAATCCACACAGAGGTGACATCACTGAACAATCTTAGCCTTCAGGTTTGAGATCTGACAGGTTTGTTTTGAGTGTTTAAAAAATCCTTTTGCCTTCAACAACCTGTCAAATTTGAACTTATTATCTGTGAAGAGTATCTCCACATGAGCCACAGCATGTGTGGGTGGGGTGAGTGAAGTGGGTGAGTCATGTAGAGGGGTTAATGTTAGGCTAGGGGTTCAGGCGGTTGTAGGGTTTGCAAGGTTGCATCTGGACCTTTTCTCAAAAATCAAGAGAGACTGGTTTACTGGATTCAAAGCTTTATTGATCAAACACTCATCAAACTTTGATGTAGTTTCCATTTGAGACTAATGCCCAGTTAGAATGCTGTAACAGTAAACAGGAAACACCCGGGGGATGTAGACAGAGTGTTGATGCAGGCGGTACGTCAGAGGTGATGTAATGCAAATCAGCAAGTGGGGTGAAGACAATTCTGAGTGAGGTGATGAAGAGTGCATTGATTTGTGATTGGTTAATAGAGAAACCTTTCCAGAATAACTTAACACTAAGTACACTTTGAATTTATTTATTGTCTTTTAAGTTGTTCTCATCCCAGCCCCTTTCTGTTCCTGCAGAGGAAGCCAAACTATGACATCACCTTAGAATGGAGCAGCATGGAGGACTTTTCAGAGATAATGAAAGATAAAACGGACAGCATCAGTGAATATCATGGACATGAAACAAATCAGGTTGTGATGACCAGACTGACTAATTTTATTTAAGATATGAATCATCTTTTTTCTGCTAACTATGTGTAATCTCAGAAAACGCTGTGTGTAAAGTATGCAGAAACTTCCACCAACCCTTGTATTACTCAGACGGGAGCTGCTCTGTCCATCAGCATTCTGTGTCAGGAAAAAGCTAGCCTGGCTGGGGAAAGCCAAGAATTTTGGCAAATTCAACACAGAATATTACCTTCCTAAAGAGGAGATGCCTTTTTAGTAAATCAGAATTTCTTCTGTAGAAACATCTAACCAATTCAACCAAATTTTACTTTTTAACTTGACTATTTTGGGGCATTTTATGTGCATGCATACAGAAGTGCTTCAAAAATTCCCCCTTGAGACTGGCTCCAAAATCCAGTCAGTCTTCATATCATGTTATCTATTAAATGACCAGTTTTACAGCAGAAATGCATGCTCAAAGACACGTTTGGTCTACGTGGGGTGAATGATTCATAAAACTCACCTGTTTAAATTGTATAAGAGTTAAACTTATGCATAATTAAAGGGCATTACTGCTTTTAGGGACAGGTGGGTGTCATTGCAGGACTGTTATGATGCCGTAAATCAGAGATTTAAAGAAGGAGGTGGAACCAGGTCTTCTTGATTTCTTAAGCTATCCACCTCTACCTTTTGCACCCCTTCATGCTTTTCCTTTTTCATTCTGTTTTGTTGACAGCTCGTGGATCCTACAGTGTGAATGTGAGCATGATTGTTTATTTCTATCTGTTTTCAGATGTGTCACACCTTAAGTCATCCTGTAAATATGTAAATACAAGGAGCACACTGGGACCTTTAATATCATTCACATATATGCTACCTATATTAGAAATCATCTTAACGTTTAAAACAAGTTAGTATAACTATGACTTCTGAATGACTGTCAGATGTATTATCTAGGCATCAATATGCCTGGGGTAGACGGACGGGCATGAGCAGAGGGTGGGAGTGTCAGTGGCATGAAGCAGAGCAAGGACATTTTCAGTATGACATTAAATTACTCTAAACTTGGCTGATTTATTGCTGCAATTTTAAAAAGTCAGTGAAAAGTCAGTTAAAAAGAAAAAAACAAAGCAGAAACATTTACAGATCGAAATGTCAGAAAGACTCTGGTTTGTGACACCAGCTGCATCCATCGACCCAGTTTCTGTCCGTAGGAGTTGTGTGTTTGTGGCTCCACTCCTTGATAACATTGATCCGGTGTTGTGAGTGACTGACATCCAAACGTGGGTCAGGTTTCTGTGTGGGGATTATTGATCATGTATGTCTGATAAGGAATTGCCAGGGTTTGGATCTATGATTCAGGCACTGCACAGTTGCTCTGCACTTGGCTAGGATGCTGTAATGTATAATTTCAAAGAGATTCTCAGTGATCTTATGCAGGAGGGAAATCATTAAATTTTCAGTGGAAATGAATTGAATGTAACACATATTCTTGTTGAGATCTGTAAGCCTTTACAAGAATATTTTGTCGTTCTTTCTTTGCAAAGAACTACTGGGATACAAAAACATACAAAACACATTTAAAAAACTGTTTTATTCACCTTCATATTGCAGGAAGACAACATGGTGGCCATCAACACTGCTGTCTCCTGCTGCGTTCATTTTATGTGGTGCCGAATGTGAAAAATAAATAATGCACGACACCATTAAACTCAAATTTCTTATTATCGCCGTCATTTCTCTACTATTTTCCCAGACACACATCCATATAGTGCTGACATTTAGAGATTGCATGAAGAAGATGAACCAACAAAGCACCTTCCAAATGAACTGATAAAAAAATCTCAGGGATTAAAAATTTAGACCTTTTCGTGAGTGGTAGTTTGAGAAAGGAGGGGACGCTCGCACGATGCACGGTGAGCAATGTGCAGCAGGTGTGAAATGCAGATTCTTCACGGTTGAATAATTTTACATTTTTTAGGAGGAATATACACTCACAAGCCACTTTATTAGGTACACCTGTGGAATCTAACCCTGTCTAATACACCAACCCTGCCGCAAAGTCTACTTGTACAAAATAGATATAATATTTTGTCAGTCCCAGTAAAATACATGAAGGAGGTGAATGGCTTTGGATCATCACCTTTATGACAACAAAAAACTAAAAACGTATGGGCTTCATAAATGTTTATGGCAGAGCTGTTGCATTGGATTGCATATATTGCAGGTGTTCCCAATAAAGTGACCAGTGAGTGTATTTTAGGTGACCATACTAAAATTGTCCAGCCTCTGCAATTATGAGCTCTGCTGAGGAGAGTGCTCTGAAAATCAGCACATTAAGCCTCTCTTAATAATTTATCTCCTGCTTACCCAACACTGCAAACGGCTTCTCTTTTCTGTATCTTGTTGCATTAATCAGCTGACGTAAATATAACACATTCTGTGGCTCCTCGCTACAGCTCAGGGTCACACTGGACCTCTCAGCTGGCTAAGAGTGTTTTTATATGTTTAAGAATCAGAGTGCACAGAGACAGAAAAGACCATCTGTAATTGTTGCCTCTTTGCAGCCGATCTTTGCTTTAAATTTGACATCTGCTGCTCTTTTCTTTGGTGGGCACTTGAGCACAGAGGCAGCACACTGCTGTGTCAAGCTCCATCTGACACAGTGAAGTCATGTGAAAAACTGTTTGCTCCAGTGGCTGTTTAGACACTTGAATGTTGAAACACCTCATAGAGTGAAATTCCTAACTGGGTTGCATCATTTACTGCATGGACCAGTGTCTTGAGACTATGGAACATTTAGTCCAGTAGAACTCACAAACACATCAATAATCTGAAAGCAAATGTGAGAAACTGACACGACTCGTTAACAGTTTTAGAAAATCCCAATTTTCCTTTTTTTTTTTATTGGAACTTGTACATGTTAATGTCTCATTGTACTCTGAAATGAAGGCATTGAACAAATAAACAAATTAAGTTTAAAGAAATCCATCAGAAAACAAACTGTATATTAAACATTTGACTCATCAAAGTACCACCTTTAGCAGACCTAACACCTGAACACACTGGTGGCATTCTTTCCACAATGGAAATCAAATATTGTTCAGAAAGTTCTTCCCAACTCTGTAGCAGAAGTTCCCATAAATGTGTGGTTCTTGTAGGTTCTTTGCTTTCACTCTTCTGTCCAGTTCATCCAAACCAGCTCCATGGGTTTAAGTCTGGAGACTGTGCTGCCACTCCATGTTTTCAACCATCTGGTTCTTTCTTCCTAAGGTAGTTCTAGCATTGCTTGAACTTATGTTTTGGGTCTTTATCTGCTGTAGGATGAACCCCTGACCAACCAGAACATACCAGAGGGTTCTGCATGGAGCTGCAGAATGCTGTGGTAGCCGTTTAGGTTCAGGGTTCCTCTCACTCTGTACAAGAACCAACCCTGGATCCTGAAAAACAGCCCCAGACCATCACACTTCCTCCTCCATGTTTGACAGTTGATGTTCCACACTGAGGAACCGTCCTTTCTCCTACTGGACGGCTACAAACATCCTGCTGATGAACCAGAGATTTAAAATGTTGATCCATCAGTCCATAACACCTTCTTCCAGTCTTCAGTAGTCCATTGGTGGTGTTTTATGGTTCAGGAAAGCCTCTTTTTCTTATTCTGACGTCTTTCTGCTGAAACTCCACCTGTCAAACCTGCAGCTCCAAGTCTTCTCTTCACAGTTGAAACTCAGACTTCTTACTACGACCACTATGAAGCTGACTGAAGCTGTTGTCCTATGAGCTCCTATCTCCAAGCTGTTGACTCTCACAAACTGGACTTCTGGTCCTCTTGTGGTTTTGGGTCTTCCAGATCTCTTCCTGTCACAGTTTCCTCCAGTTTCTGAGCCTTTTGATGGTGAAGAAAACTGGACTCACTGACACCTGAACTTTCTTCACAGTTTCTCTGTCTAAAGACCTCCATTTTAAAGTGTTATCATGGTCTGTCTCTTTTCTATTGTTAATTACCTTTTCCTCTCCATTTTTACAGCAACACACTACTTTCTGCAGTACAATACTGTTCTAATAATGCTCTGGAGGGTTCCATGGTGTGTTCCAGCACTACTTTATAAGACTGAGGGAGTTGGAAGTAATCTAGAAAAGTTGGGACACCTGTAGGATTTGATAGCACCAACTTTCATGGTTTGATCAACCTCCATTGCTGCAGAACAGCTTTAAGTTGTTAAACCATTTCTGTTCCCTGATAGAGACCTTTTTGTATAATCCTGAAATGTACATTATTTTTCAGTTTTGGGTAATCTTACCTTTTTTAACCTCTAGCAGTTCACCTCTTACACTGACACGTAAATGTTTCAGATCATCAAATTATTTCTAAAGGCAAAGATAACCCAAGAAAGCACAAAATGTTGTTTTTAGATGATCATTTTATTTTTTGAATGAAAAATGCTGTCCAGTCCATCTTGCTCAATGTGAGAAAGTAATTGCCTCATTGGTTACCAATCTACCAAATGACCAAATTCATGTGGTCATGAGATTAAAACTATTCTACAGAGAAGAGTGGGACAGAACTCCTTTTTGGTGATATAAAAGACTGATCACAGGTTTTTGGAAATATTGAACTTCAGTTGTTGCTGCCAAGGGACCAACCAGTTATTAGGTTCAGGGGGTAATTTCTTTTTCACAGGGGTGACAGAGGTTTTCAATAAATCTTCAATAGATTTCTGTAGGAGGCCAAATATGTTTGCTCATCACTGTAGATCACTTCTAGATTGAGACTGGCAGAGTTTAGCCCACATGTCTGTCTACCAGCTGACACCGGGCTGCTCCTGAATCAAGTTCTCTTTTTGTTTCTCCTCATCTTTTTCTTTCTGTCTTGACTTTTCTCACCCAGTCATTCATTCTCTGCAAATTCTGCCTTTTAAAAATATGAACTAAACCATTGCTCAGGCTTGCATAATGTTGCTACAGCAGTTATGAATGCGGTGGAAACGCAGCTGAGTTTTTTGCTTTCAAGCTGACTTAGTACAGTGAAACAGCAACGATTAAGCTACAAAGGTTAAAACGACACCATTGTTAAAAGCAAGTTTAGTCCCACTTAAGAGCTCAAAACTACTTATTTTGCAGTCTTTCAAGTGAGAGGTTACTCTTTTCAATTAAGATTTCTAATGTCTTCCCCAGTTCACTCTCTACCTCCTAGAAGCAGCTCCTGCTGTGTTTAAAAGCTGCCTGCTAGCTTCAGCATGGAGCTCTGACTCACAATTTGAGAGGTTAGGATGCACATTTCAACAGAGCCAGTCAAATCTGAGGAATGACTACAAATGCTAACAGAAGAAAAACTAAATCAGTTACACAAAACAATTCTTTTCTTCTGACTTATCTGCGTTGTTTTGTCTTTTGTCGTTATGTCCTGTAGCAAGATGTCAGACGTTCAGACAAGACAGCAAACTCACAAAAAGTGACCCAAAACTACAATCAGGGATGGGTGGTCTCGAAGAACTGTCCCCTGAAAAAACATTTTCGAACTTTTAGTGACAAAGATTTTGCCATTACACTAAAAGGAGGGGGAAAAAACATCTTATTTTTAGAAATACAAAAGTTGTACTTAATAAAGTCAATAATATAGATTATTCATTAGTTTTTACTGTTAAAGAGAAATAAAGCAGCAGACTTATAGTGATGCAGAAGTCTGACCTGTTGCAGGAAACTTTAACTGTGATATTTCTGCTGCCACAATTCCATGTTTTCCAGTGTCATAGTTTCTCTGATGTTCGTGAAGTGCAGGTGGAGAAGAGACGTCCGTTGACACTGACTTGATTAATTATAAGTTTATTATAAGGAAGAACAGCATCGATCAGACAGAGAGACTGGGAGGATCCGGCCAAATGAATCTCCCCGAACAGCAATCAGAGAACATATTTATATGTTTTGGAAGTATGAGGTCACAACATATGTTTCCTAATTAGAAGACATCTGGTCATGGAACAATACCCTACAGAACAACCCCCTATCATTATACACCCAAAGAGTCATTAGGGCCCCAAAAAACAATTATCATTTCCTGGACATAATGACCCCCAATCTAATCACAGCAATGACTTCCTTCAGCAAAAAACCACATCTATTCTAATAAGCAACATGTATCCCAACATATATCTCAGATCAGATACTACGCCAGTTATCTTCCTTCTCTCCCTACGACTGTTGTAGTTTTATAATTCAACTGCTGCATTTCCTGGTTACACACAATGTCTCTCTTTAAATATGTATCTGTAGGATACTTTACAGTTCAGTAATGCAGACTCTTGACAGGCAGTGCATAAAGGCATGAATTCATTGTTTCTACATGACTGACTTTGAAAATGGACATATGCATGCAGTTCTCTTTGTACTACAACAGGTACATGTCAGTCTTCAGTCTATTGTATTGTTCTTCATATTAAACAGAAAAACTCACACAGCTCCCATGATTTTCTGAAAGGCTGGTTGGGGCTTTGCACTTTTTATTGGATATATTTATAGATCGACTGTAATGCCATGTGAGTCCCTGTGGTGTGCGGGGAGCAGTGGGCGGCGGTAGCACGGGATTTCTGGAGAATGCAGGACTTCCCTCTGTGTCTGGGCACCATCGATGGAAACATTAACAAATTAAAAGCACCTCCAAAGTCGTGCAGCTATAACTTCAAACACACCTTTTTCAGTGATAAATTATAAAGATGTGGATAAGAAGAAATATCCTTCTACCGTATCTCCTGATATTTTCTGCAAAGCTTATGCAAACATGCATGGTTCTGGTTGACCTGGTTATGGCTTCACTGCTCAGGCTGCAGGTAATTAAACCTAATTTAAGGTGAACTCTTACTCGCAGTGGGCAACCATTCTCATCTAAATCACTTTAGTGTGAGTAACAAAAATCTGCACGGTAGGCTCCAAACACGACTAGAATAGCAATGCACTTTGTGGTCGCAATTTACTTCAGGTTCTGATAACATAAACAACACACTTAGCATTGCAAACAATGATTATCCCATTTTTGCAGATATGCATGACATTAACAATATCATAGCTGCAATTAAACACAATTTTTAAAAAAATTGAAAAGACGTGGAAATCATATAGAAATACAGCGATCAGCCATAACATTAGGACCACCTGCCTAATACTGTGTTGGTCTCCTTGTGGTCAACAATGCTCTGAACCTTTGGGTCTGGACCAGAGGACCTCTCAGGGTGTCCTATGGGGTCTGAACCAGGATGTTGGCAGTGGATCCTTTGGTTCTCTGGGTTGTGTAGTGGAGCTTCTGCGAAGCAAACTTGTTCCACTGCATCCTCTTGATGTTTGATCAGAATGGGGTCTAGGAAGTTTGGAGGTCAAATCAACATCTTGGGTGATTGTCATGTTCCTCAGGATGTTTCTGATTGTTTGATGTTTTCGTGATGTGGTGAGGTGCATTTTCCTGTGTGGGTAGACCAGTGACCTTTAGGATTTCCGTTAGCATAAAGGAGTGTGTTTGTTCTGGGACAATGATTATTTGGGTGTCTAAGTCTCATCAACACAGACGCCAAAGTCCAACGTTTTCCAGCAGAACACCACATAGAACCAATATGATCAATGATGTTAACTTCACCTGTCAGTGGACATAATGTTGCGGCTGATAGTGTATAGCATTTGTTTGTTTGGTCATTTGCTAGAGAGAGGTCACAGGTTCCTCATCGCTCCACATCACACCACTGAGCAGTGTTTGTCTGGTATGACAGCTGCTTGTGGTGGCTTCAGTTACTGAGCTGTATACAGATATTCAGTGACATTCAACCTCCACAGTTTACTGTAGTTTGCCGGCTTCATGAGACTGTCTTCTCAGGATAAACAACAGTATCACTTGTGTCAGTAAATAGCCTAAAACAACACATACTTACAGTAAAGTGAAAAGGCCCTCTACAAACCACAGGTGTTATCAGTTTTCCCTTCAAGACAAAAGAACAAAATGCACTGCGATGTCATTACAGAGCCACATAGGAAGGAGATGGACGGGCCAACAAACTGTCAGACTTAAACTCAAGTTTCCCCTTTGTTTCTTTTAAAATATGGCCAATCCCTAACCTCAACAAAGTACTTTTGATTTCAGGCATGATGATGAAGGTCATCTAATCATAAGCAAGTCATTTCTAGTGATCCTATAACCCTTACAGACTGACTTTTGTGTAAGAATCAAACCAAAATGTGTGAAACACATTTCTATAACAGTGAAGAACAGTTTAAGACATTGACAGATGTCATCCAGCTTGTTGTAATTTCATTTGAGAAACTTGAACTCAGCGGTTTATTCCCAAAAGTAAACACTCACTAACTCAGCAGGACACCTGTGAGTTTGAGTTGTGTGACACTAAAGCAGCAGACTTTAATCATGTATTAAATGTTGTGCTTTTAATACGTTTGTCTTGTGGCCTCGGTTACTGCCCCAGTAAGATGGAGTGCTCCATAGGGTTGGGAGGAGCTGTTACGATACCAAATCAGAGACTCAGGCACAGCATAGCGCAGACAAAGCAGACAGGTACAGGAGCAAAAATACCACTTTTATTTACAACTTCACAGAAAAACTACGACAGAAAGTGACATGAACAGGTCACAAAACAGGAAGTAGTTACCAAACTACTAAAGCTAAGCAGGGCCCTCTAAGGGAGGACAGAATAACCACCAGACTCAAGTCAATAAACTACAGAAACTAAGTAGAACTAACCTGAATTAGGTACCACCAAATCAGGAGAGTTATAACCAAAAACACTCATAATATACACACTAATGTGAAGATTCTGAACACAATAAACTGAACTGGACCCAGAGAGCGTGCAGGAAGCTTAGCTAGCTATAGACTGGAAGGGACGGCAGGCAGAGGTGGTGTGTGGTGTGGATTGACCGTTAAAAAAAAAATAAATCACACATTGTGTGATTCTAACAGTCTTATAAGTTCACAGCTTGCTACTCTGTATGAATCTAATAATCTTTGGGCGCGACGTGAAGTTTGCTCTGTGCAGATTACACAATGAAAATGCAGCTGAATCTCAGCCTACGATGTACGTGAGTCGATGTGAATGCGCAAGAATAAAATGGCATAAGTGTGCATCTATCCATGAAAAATAAGCAACCAAAGCACCTACAGTCACAGGGAAACTAACCAAACATTAACGAAGCCTTCACCCTGGTGACATTTATGTATTTAGAGAGAAATCTCAAAAAAAAGAAAAATCCTTCCATACTTTGTCCTGTTTTGTCCGGTTGTGGTACGAGCTGGAGGACACGTCAAAAAGGCGTTTGCTGCCACAACTCTACTCGGCTGTCTTTGTTGTTTAAATCCCACATGCTTGTTTTGATGTGTTTTGTCGTCACAAATCATCTGTTTGGGTTTATCTCCAGTGTGGTGCTGATCAGTACGTCATTTCATCCTGCATTTCTATTGGTTAGTTAGTTGTTGTAGGTCCAGCAGCATCACACTGTGAGATGATCACATCAAATTTATGACATGGTCAGAATTTTATGGCAGCTTGTCTTTGGTCACCATGACAACGGCCGTCCTTGGACCTGTTTCTCAGTGCAACGTAGGATCACCGATTTAGAGACAAGACCAAAGATATCACCACCATTCTCTCATGATTGTTGTCTTTCGTCTGGGACAGACAAAAATCACACAGTGTGTAGAGGCCTTCAGACAGATGCTGTGAATGGCAGAGCTTGGCTGGTGAAACTCTGCAACCGTCCCGGTTGATGAAAGTGAACGGTGTGAAGTCAAGACGGGAGTGACAGCAGGCAAGGAGTTCAGAACTAAAACACAAGAGATTAAATGAGCATGAGGAGGTGTAGAGTGGTGTCAGCGTCTGGTTTATATGGGAGAAGAAAGTAATGCAGCGATCATTCCCACCTGCTGGTCCACCTCCTCTGTTGATTATGATTGGCTGTCCGCATACCACACACCACGTTCACGCCCGCCTGGAGAGAGAGAGAGCCTGCTACTACCTGGCATCTGAGGTGGAGGGCGTGACAGGAAGGAGAACTGAGCAATAGGTACTGGCTCATTAGATGTGATGTGTTCCCTGTTCTGGCTGGTATTCCAGATAAACGAAAGGACAGCATTCATGCCGTTTTTATGTGATGCCGATATCACAGGAGACAGGAGTCTGAAGAGTTGGCAATTAAAAGCATCCCTTTCAAAGGCACAGCTTCAATCAATGAGCGCTCATCAGAGCTGCAGAGAGCCCATCATGTCCCTGAAATCCTGCTGCCCTCAGTGCAGTGGTACGCTACCAGAGAGACTGATCACTGGAATCCGCCAGCCTTACAGTATCTCTGGACAAATCACACACTAATTGCAATGGCAAAGCACACATGATAATGAACAAAGATGAGAACAAGAGGAGAGAGGGAGACGTGTCAAATCATTAGTGATCAGAGCATGGCTTTGGGACAGTCAGACGGCAGCTGCTTATTAATTGTACACCCACACCTTTCTCACCGCCACCCCACCCCACACAGAGCTAATCTGATCCACTCATCTCTCTGTGTGTGATATCCCACTGTTCCTAACTCTATTTCATGCTGGCCCTGCCTGAAAGTCTCCCCGAGCTAGCCACTGTGGGTGTTTATGTGTCAGAGTGTCCCCTGCCCCTCATTAACTCTGTACAGTTCAACACTGTTGCACCATTTCCTGTTAAAAGCCAACACTCTGGAATGCAGCTGCAACTGTGACTCCTCTAGAAAATACCAAATCAATCACATTTTTTCCCAGAGTTTTCTCAGTCACTAAATGCAGGGTGGTGTTTTTGGAAGTTATTGCTGTTTTAATAAGATAAAGCAGGAGTAGTTGAATCACGTGTGAATGACAACACCACACCCTCCCTTTGTAGAAGGACCTGGATCCAGTGCAAACAGTGGCTGATGTCAAACCTCATTCCATCCACCTACAGTCTCATAGCCACAGATTCTCAAAATTCAAATATACATTTGTAAGTTTTTGTTTCCTGCACCCTAAAGAATACCACTAGTTGATGTGCTGATGTGCAGTAGTGACATTTCACAATAATCTGCGCTCCTAAATTTCCATATAAACTCAATTTATGGGTACATTTCAGTCATAAAAATGGTATCTAACAGTAAAACCACAGACCTTCAGATCAGAAATCAGTACATTTCACAGGGTTAGCACAACGCTATTAATCGACTCCAAACAAGTAGAGAATATCAATAGCAGTCTGAGTCATTAGACAAGAGATTCTAACCTACAGCAGGTGATGTTACACTGAGGTGTAACAGAAGAGGATTCATTACGGAAACATGAAGAAAAACACAAAAGGAGCCGTTGAATTTGAATCATAAAACTCAACTAAGAGAAAAAACTGGCAAATTGGCAGCCATGACGCTGATCTGGTGAGCTGAATGGTAATTTTGCATCAAGTCTGTATCAGTTAAATGTCCTTGCTTTGTTGTCTTTCTGCAGAGAAAACAGATTATATGTATATGACTCATACAACAGGACCACTTGTCTGTTTCATTTATACATAAAAGAAGATCATGAACGCATGAAAATCCATGACAGTCACAGTCTCCCATACCCTGAACATGACAGAAATAGCCTATTCACCTGCAGTTCATACATGTCCTCTATGAACTAGAATCTACTTTCTACCAAAGAAATATTCTCAGTGCTTCAGCAAACTTGGAAGTGTTCACTTGCATCTATGACATCATGTGACACTTCAGCTTCAATAAGCACTTTTATCATTTGCACTCTAACCACTTCATCCTCAGTCACTACTTCCACTTCAACTACCACTTCACCCTATTTCAGCTGCTACTCTTCAGCCGCCACTGCAACTCACCACCTTTTTTCATTTCACTTCCACTTTGTGGTTACACTTGAGCTGAAATTTCATGTCCTGTTAGCACATCCACTGTAACTGCCACTTCAACTCCTTTCACTTCCTCAAACCTCAGTAGAATATCCATTCCTTTCATTCTCTTTAGCTTTTGCTATTATTGACATACACTGCTCTTCAAAAGTTGGGGGTCACTTACAAGCGTCCTTTTTTTGAAGGAAAATGTTTTTTTCAATGCAGATAACATTAAATGATTGATAAATCCAGTGTAGACATAGTTAATGTGTTAAATGACTCTTCTAGCTGGAAACAGCTGATTTTTATTGGAATATCTCCATAGGGGTACAGAGGAACATTTCCAGCAACCATCACTCCTGTGTTCTAATGCTACATTGTGTTAGCTAATGGTGCTGAAAGGCTCATTGATGATTAGAAAACCCTTGTTCAGTTATGTTAGCACATGGATAAAAGTGGGAGTTTTCATGGAAAACATGAAATTTTCTGGGTGACCCCAAACTTTTGAATGGCAGTGTCCAAAAATCGATTTTAGAAGCTTTAAGAATGAACATTAAATTTCTTTTGAATGCTACAGCTACACCTTTAAGGAGATTTGGACAGACCTGCATTGTTCTCATTTGCAGTCTTAATGCTAACGCTTTACCACTGACTGGACCTTACAGCGGTAAATTGTTCTACCATTTTTAAAGACAAAACTATTTATTTGGTTACTTACTCATTTAACAATTTGTTTTACATATATGTATACATATATACATACCCACACCTGTTACTTTAGTTAAAGTTCATACAACTTTCAAACACAAACTTCTAAGGCTACTGGCAGTGTGAGCTGCTTCAACTTTAGCTGAACTGCAAACATTTGCGTTTACATCCTGTGTAAGCTAGGATGGGATCAGTAACGACTTTACGCATGTGCGATTCATTTGCCGTCTGGACGCAGAATGGTGTGGGTCTGCTCTAACCTGACTGCAGCTGGAACTGCTGGGAGGTTATTGTGGCCATCTGTGACTGCTTTGGGACGGGGAGGAGCTCACAGCGCCACCTGCTGCTCGTTGGGGACAGTAACTACACAACGATGCGTGCTTTCATGTCAGAGTCTTCAAATGTCAGAAAAAGTTTTTAGATTTGTCGGTAGTTGCTTTTGACAAAAGAGATCATCGGATAGTGGCCAGATTTAGAGAGAAAGTGGCCAAATTGTCAATACTGACTGCAGCATGTCCTGCGCCTTTGTTCGTCCCGCCTCCATGTTCTTGCCCCGCCTACAACATCTGGAGCTGAGGTTGGACTGGACCAGGCTGAACTACCACTCCAATAACAGTTCCAGCTGACTGCTTGAAAGGCTCATTCATGCCAGCGTTCAGGGGATTTTGTTATAAAGAGAAGTTGAGCTTCTAACTTCTGTGAATATTTGTGCTTCTGGGTAATGTGCCTGAGCGGGAAAAAGTTAGCAAGGGACCTTTGACTTCTGAAGAAAATCTGATAATTCTTTGTTAGTTGTCAGTCAGGAGTGCATATCTTTTATTTTCTTCCAGTTTTGTAGTATCAACTTCTGAGTAGGGATGTCTAATATTGGCTTTTTTTAAATTTATTTTTTTACAATAACCGATATACCGATATTGTCCAACTCTCAATTTCCAATAACAATACCAATATATGTGGGCTCTTTAACTACTTTTATGTCACATCATATATCTCCTGTGGTGGAATTAACACATCATGCCTCATGTTATTGTGATGCCCCAATGAATGCATTCTCAAATGCAACAAGGATTTCAGATGTAAACATTGTCTGTGCAAAACATTTTAAAAAATTACTTAAGCTTAAGTTATGAAGAAAAAACTTTTTTTTTAAATGTTTCAAACAGCAGTTCACACTCTCCCTCTATGAATCTATTACAATGTGGTAACTGTACTGTGCAATTCTGAAAACTGTCGACGAAATACAGGCATTATTTTATCGCTTTTTTACACAGGAAAAAAGATGATACCGATATTGACCGATATTCCATTTTTATGCCAATATCGGGCCGATAATATCAGTACTCAGGGTTTGTTTTGCTTTCTTTTTGTTATCGTCCGGCTACCCTCCACAGACGGGTCATAACCCTATGTATTACTCGCAAATCGACCCTAAAAGTGAATGGGAGTCAACAGAAGCACTGGCAGTGGTATATAGTGCTGTCTACATTGTGTTTTTGTTAACAGCCTCGCTGCCGAGATGTGAACCAGTTGTGAAGATGTGGAAAAGCAGATAAATGAAGCATCACAGTGGTGTCCACCTGCAGCCTCCAAATTCAGGAGAAGTTATTACAGGAACTCTCCACTTCCTGCTGTGCTTGTGAGTGCCAAGGTCAGGGCCTAGAAACCACATCAACACTCTACATATTCTGCATTTTGAGATGTCCTTGCTTGTATATTATGAAATGTGTTTTATCGTAACTAAATAAAAAAATTAATCAGCACTTTTTTCCCGTTTTTGCTACAAACTTGTGCAGCAGCTACACTGCCACCAACAAGAATTAATACAGCTCTGAACTAACTGTCCTAACAAGCTGATAAGCCACCTACAAGAGTTTCATTAGTGTTGGCTCTTAAGTCTTTCAGTGGCAGAGTAGCTGAGTGTCCCAGTTCTCAGTCCTCTCACATGTGACACAGATCTGATGTTTTTTAATCAGTGTGAGCAGCAAACAGCTTTGCCTTCCACTTTATTTATTTTTTTATTATTATTCCATCTGGACCACATGGATATGTAACACACGGTGCCAAGTCTGATCCCCGAGGCAAGTGACCTACATGCAACTTGCATTTGAACACTCTGATCTTAATTTGTCGGCGTTACCATGACAATAAGTGATTCTCACATCATTCACTTGAGGCACCTGGCACACTTTGACAGTTTGACTGAGCCAGCGTTAAGGACAAGAGACAAATCAGTGGAAAAAGAAAACATATACAACAGGGCAGTTATTTCCAGAGACGCCTGCTTTCACTTGAAAATATAACAAATACTAATTCTGTTTACCTGCCTGCCAAATATGTCCATACTAGGCAATTTAACATGCGGCACAACTTCCACTGGAACTGTTTTCCAACCTGACAGGAATAGAAATCTTGGGAAAATACTGGTGTTTGTAGCAGGGAAGGCATCTGTGAGCAGGAGAATTTGTATGACCATATGTGTCGACAATACAGCCAGTGTAAGGCAGCCAGCCAAGCTAAGGCAGCGCTCAGCCCACAGCAGCTGTTTGGCAAACAAGCAAAATGCCACCGCGAAGCAAATAAATAATCCATGCCTTTAATTAGCCCCCCTACTTCCACCACCACCTCCTCCTCCACCTCCTCTTGATCTCTTCCCTTTTTTGATGTCAAGGGCCGGGGACAGGATTTAGTTTTCAAAGAGAATACGAGAGCCGCCACCGCTGCAGTTCAAGGGTGATCATAACCCAAAGCACTTAGCCTCTTCTGTTGGAGGGCTGGGGCGTGTTCAGTAAAGGAAAAAGTGTTGGCATTGTCAAGTGTTGCTGAGGAAAGGCGGGAGGCGACAACAGCCCTGGGAAAAGACTTTGTAAATAATTTCAGCTGACAGCCTTGTGAGGGACAAATGATGGTGTTAACATTTTTATTATGATGATAACGCTGCAATCCTGATGCCGCTGTGTGTTTGTGACCGAAAATCCAAGCCAAATCCCTATTAATAAAAGTGAAAATGAAATATTATCGATCTTAAGGGGAAACTTAGTTGTTGCTGCAGGAAAGGTCAAACTAAATATCCAGCAGAAAAGAAATAAGAGCACAAAGTGGAGCGTCATGGCACATTTGGTCAAACATAAAAGGAAAGTGTGGGAGGGACCTAAACTTTTCAAATGATTTTAATTAACATGTAGTCCTAAGTCAGCAAATATCCCATATCAAATATACAGTGTGGCATGCCTTTGTACTTCCTTGTCCTTTCTGCATTATAAGACCAGTTCTTAATCCAAACTTAAGACATTTTCTCATCTGCCTTCCCTCTGAAACCAGAGAGACTAAATAAAAAACATTTGGGGCACAGACAATAATTCAGAGACACAGTTCCATTTTTTTTTAAGCAATGTGATTAATGGATCAGTGTTTTTAAACATTAAACATACGGAATGCATAATACATAGAGGAAAGATACCTGAGATTTCTAAAACATAAGATGTTCTGTGCTTCATAAATGGCCTCTTTTCAAACAGCATAGTCACTCCACTGATTCTTGTTTTGCTTTTGAAAGTTACTGAAATCACATATAACTAGAACTCAGAAGATCCTGTTGAAATATGCAGGTTGAGAAGACTGACGCATTTTAAGTGGCTGCCTAATTAATGTGCACAACCTGCAGCTACCATCTGAAAAAGAGATAAGAACTTAAATCATCCAGAATGAAATCTTAATACACTGCAGCGGAAGATGTCAAATGTTGATTAAATATTTGTACAATAAAAACACATCTTCCTATTGATTTTGGCATTTCTCATTTTCCTAAAGCTACTTGTTCCAAATATTGAAGGTCATGATCTACATCTGAAACTTGGATCAAAACAGTCGGTATTATACTTAAGCACAGTTCTGAAGTACTTGTATTTTTCTTGATTATTTCCATTTACTGTTCCTTTAATACTTTACTTTTTACTCTACTATATTCATTAGACAGATACAGTTACTGGTAATAATATCCCAACGGTGGCTTTTATATGATGGAAGCATTTATACTGCTCATGAGCAAAACCAATAGTCAACATCATGACTAAGCATTTCAAGATATTTGGTGTTTTAGTTGGATGATCGGGGACAAAGTTACAGATGAATATTCAGTTACAGATGACCAAAAGTCAGCATGCATAAGGAGTAACCACATTTGGAGGGAAAGGAGGAGTTTACGCCAGTTTATTTAAGCCGCTCAAAGACAGATTTCTGTTGCTTTATTTTAACGTGTAATCATATCAGCAACATACATGAAGTGAAAATGTGAACATGCGTCCTCATTCTTTAGGACATTACTGTTACATTTTTGTTGATATGTCATTGAATTCTTGATTAATAGCTTTTTTATAAATTAAACAATTTGTTTAATCAGACAAATACTGCAAAATTCAAACTGACACACTGTCTGCAACACCTCCAGACGAGTTCATCATTTCATCATTTAAATTTAGCAGACTTTTCCCAACTGCTCTTTAGTGACATTATATTCTATCAATCCATTCACAAATCGCTCTATTAGCTGTCATTTATTTGAAAATAACATTAAAGAGGTATTGTATTTGTAAATATATGTATATAAAAGATTAAAAGCACAGCCATGTGAAGGAAAACTAGGCCAAAATCAAGTGTGTGTCGCATTGCTCAGAGAGATCGCTGTCTACATAAGAAATGACAAGGCCTTTTATGGAAGACTACACAGCCTTCCACATCTCTAAAATCCCCTGTACTACAGAGATTTAGCTCCTTCCAGTTCAACTGCAGATCCCAAACATATCCTCCATCCCTATCATGGCCCATTTCTCCAGGCCTCTCCATCTGACTGAGTCTGCGCCTGATTTATTATTCGAACTCACCGGTGTCAACCTGTGGTCGGCTGCTCCGTAGGGACCATTTGATGATCGATGGGAGCCCGGAGGTCACACAAGGCTGGGGTGCCAAAGAGATGCTTGGTATTCAGCAGACCTCCTGAAACCAGCTTGATGCTTGTGAAATTGTATTTAACTCAGAAGAGAAAGGTGTAATGGGACCTGAAGCAGCCAGCCTCACTGATCATCTGATGCTGAAGAGAGATGGTGTTCACACCACACCAGGTTTACAGCTGATACCTTAAAAACAAGATGACTCATCTTAAAAGGTTTAATGCTAAACTGAATATTTGCTACATTCCAAAAGCTGTACGGGTGGTTTAGGGCCGGAATACACAGAAACCACCTGTATTATCCTATAATGGCTCATGTGGCAACATCAATATAACATGCATTTCTTGAACATGAGTTCCATCAGTACAAGACTCATACTCACTTGTTTCTTTATTTCTTTAAAGAAACTGGAGTGTAGATTGGCTGCAAATATTTGACAGCCTTCTACCATCTAGTACCCTCTATGCTCTATAAACCATGCTCTGTGTTCGACTGGCTGGATTTGAACTAAGGACCTTCTAGCTGTGAGGCTAACCACAGTTTGGAGAGTGGAGGGCTGGACATGAACAATGACAGCTATCCTTCGGTCGCTGGTTCAACTCCGACTCAAAAGATGAGCTCAGGGTTATTTTATTTATACCCATGGGTAGATTCACAAAAAAAAAAAAAGATTGCATTTGGCATTCCGTTACAAAACACACACTGGAGCTGACAGGCAACTACTTGATCGAGTGACAAGACAAAAAAGTGCTCAGTGTTCCGTCATTCACCAACATAGCAGCAAGAATAAGTAAAAAGATCAAGTAAGAAAAAAAAGATCAAGTAAGATAAATAACATCAAGATAAATAAAAACAAAACACAATAAAGCACAATGAAAAAAACCTTTAGGAAATAAAAGCAATCTCTAAGTTAAAAATCAGGAAAAAGACATCCTTCCATTCTCTATACACCGCTTTATCCTCATTAGGGTCATGGGGGGTGGAGTCTATCACAGCTGACTGAGGGTGAAGGTTCACCTGGACAGGTAACAGTCTGTCACAGGACTACACATAGAGACAAACAATCACACTCACATTCACACCTACAGACAGTTTAGAATCAACTATTAACCTCAGCATATTTTTGGACTGAGGGAGGAAGCTGGAGAACCTGGAGAAAAGCCACACACGCACAGGGAGAACATGCAAACTCCATGCAGAAAGATCCCAGGAAAGCCGGGACGTGAACCAGGGATCTTCTCACTGCAAGGCGAAAGTGCCACTACGCCATTGTGCAGCCCAGGAAAAAGACATGAAATTTAAAAATCACAATAATAAATACAGCTAAGAAATAAATTAATAAAATAAACTTTAGTAAAATAAAGTGCAATGTCACTACTTCTTATTGAGCTCAGCGACAGGAATGAAGCTGTTTTTATAACACTTTGTTCTGCACATTGGGACTAAAAGAAGAAGCTGAAATTCACCACAGAGAGGATGGGAGTCATCATTTAGGATTAAAAAACCCGTCCTCTGTTCCTGTTTAGTGTAACAGGGAGGCTGGATTAGACTGGGACTCAACAATCGGGCGACTGGATCATCTCACTATTTGGTCCAATGAGTTTTTCTCTACAGGTCTGACTGAACCACCTACAGGCTGCTGGTTGAATTCTCTCTTAAAGACTGTGTATTTCTACTGTATGTCTGTTCAGATTTGAAAGATCACTCATGCATTTATGATCAGGTGCTTGTAACTACTTAGTCGTGCATACTTGCCTGAGTAAGCAGATAGTTTGTGTCCTTCATTAAACAGTCCTGTACTCTATGTGCACTCAGAGAGAAAACATGTTGTTTACCCAGAACACAGAGCTTTTTTTGTCTGGTCTTCTTTGACCTAAAATACAGACAATCCCACTTATTTTGTATTGTCAATGTAATAAAAAAGAGGGAAGTTTTAGATCCTTTCAGATTCTACTTGTTAAACTTGCTGGACTTCAGCACATACAGCGGAAATATTTAATAATCGAAATCACATACAATTGATTGTTTTTCTGATACAGTTTTTTATCATGGTTGTATTACACTTTTTATTTTGTTCCACGGTGCTTATACAGAGCAGTCAGCTGACAATGCATTTATCAGGCATATTTTGATGTTAAATATGGTGTATTAAAAACATATCAACCAAAACAGTGTTGAATATGTGTTGTTACATCTGCAGATCTAATAAATCTTTAATTGTCAACCTTTTGAAGGAACTGTGATGATAGCCAGTATAAACTGAATCTATCTCAGGTTCAGCAGAAAACTTCCACAGCAGTCCTGCTGGCTGTTGAGGTGAGCTAGAAGACAATCAACTTCTCTCAGTTAAAGCTGTTTATTCGACAATGCCAAGTAGTTTGGTAGCAAAGACCATTGCTGTTCAGAGGACTATAGTCAATAGTTATAGTTAATCTGTAGCCGTCTTCCCAGGAATGGATGGAGTTCACAGTCTTATTATGGAATGTACAACTATCTTATTGGCTAAAACTGTTGGACAGAAGCTGTGTTTAAACTCATATATTCCATGTTGCTATGAGAAGAATGACTGAAGAATGAAGTTTGAGCCAGGATTAGGGCTATTTGATGACCATCAGCCGTGTAAACTGTCCTCTCGAGGCTGATCTGCTCCACAACCTTTTGTTACCTGTTGCCTAGCCACAGCATGAATAGTTACTCATAGATCAGTGTAATATATCTTTGTACAACTGGGCCCTGATAAGAATTAACTACAAAGCCCATAGTTCAGATTTATGTTTCACACCTTTAAGTTGTGCAGGTTGTTTATCAACCACACACTCAGGTCAGAGGTAACTGCTTCGTTTTCCCTCGAGATCCTCCTAAACATAGTGAAGCACAGTGGCCAGGAGCTCTGCAGTCACAGCAGCTCTGAGGATGAGACAGATATATGAGACCAATACAGCACTGGCTTCCTGTCCAAGGTTTTACAGCTCAACTGTATATCATCCTAAGAGGTTTGGTTACAGGAGCATGGTTTTGACCATGACGTTTCACAATCACTTAATTGTCAAAAGATCATTGAGTGAATGAATTGTTCACAGTATTTGGCTGATAAGGCATGACTAATCAGTTCAAGGAATTTAGAACACTATTTGAACTTTACATGATTCTCTGATTTCAACTAATTGATTTGTTCTCTAATGCTTGTAGAGTGATTAATAATTGATTTTTAGATTAAACTGATGACTTGTCAACATGTTACTCCACAACAAGATGTTTTGTCATCACTTTTACTGCTGCTACTCAATTGTACTTTATGTGTGTGACAGAGTGAAGGCTGGTGATCAGAGCCAGCTGGCTGAGCTGGGTTCCAATGGCTATAATTTCCAGGCTCTGCCTGGCCAGATGTTGTTTTTAGCTGTGCAAGTGGCTTGGCTCTAGAGATTATTCTAGAGTCAGTCTATCACTTTGGTCCACATGGAAACATCTCATTCACTGTCTCCTGTGGCTGTCCGACGTCATTGTCTTTTCCTTTTGAATAACTTGGTCAAAATTTTCACTTTTCGATCAAGTAGATGTATCATGTTACAAAAGAGTTAAATGTCCTGCAGTCTTCCGGACAGAGATCTTAGATGTTCTTCCTTGGATCTACTGAAGCCACTTTTTCCAGCCCTGAGTGCTCAAATCCCCTCTGCTGCCTTCTCTGTGTACATCTTTTCTAGCTCCTCTCTCAGCCCTTGGTATTTTTCAAGCTTCTTGTGTTCCTTCTTGATGTTCTCATCACCTCGGATTGCTGCATCTATCACTGCCCCCTTCTCCTGCAGGATATCGACCACCACTATGTCTGGTTGATTAGCCACCAGCAGTTTATCAGTCTGGATTTGGAAGTGCCCCAGGATCTTGGCTTGTTGTACATTCTGTCTAAAAAAATAAAATCAAAAAACACACTCACAACTAAGTGAAATTCTTCGAAATACAAGACAATAGTTGTCATCCATCCATCCATCCATCCATCCATCCATCCATCCATCCATCCATCCATCCACCTATTCACCCACCCATCCATCCATCCATCCATCCATCCATCCATCCATCCATCCATCCATCCATCCATCCATCATCGTCCTGTCGGCAAGCGGCAGATGGGTCCCCTCATATGAGCCGGGTTCTTCTCAAGGCTTCATGGGTTCTGGAAAGCGTTTTGAGACTATCTGAATTGTAATTGATGCTATGTAAATAAAACTGAATTGGAATCTATCCACTACATAATCCTCATTAGGGTCATGAGGGGTGTAGTCTATCCGAGCTGACTCGGGTGAAGGCAGGGGACACCTGGACAGGTAACAGTTTATCACAGGACAACATATAGAGACAAACAATCACACTCACATTCACACCTACAGACAATGTAGAATCACCAGTTAACCTCAGCATGTTTGTGGACTGTGGGAGGAAGCCGGAGAACCTGGAGAAAACCCACATATGTACAGGAGAACATGCAAACTCCATGCAGAAAGATCCTGGGATAGCTGGGACGTGAACCAGGGATCTTCTAGCTGTGAGGCGAAAGCGCTAACAACTGAGCCACTATAGAACCCCAATAGTTATCAATGTAGATAAATATTTTTTAAGACAACAAGAGCAGGATGTGTGACTCGAGTAAGTTAAATCTGACTTTGAACCTTACAGTACTTGTAGGAGTCTTTTCATGTGTTTGACCTCAGCATGTCAGTGAAACACCGGATAGATTGATAGCGTTTCAGCCTCGACTTGCTGCACTCCAAAGCTGTCGGTCCTGCTGTTGCAATTCCTGTCCCTCTTTCTCCATTTCTTGTTGTGAACTCTACAACATCTCTTTCATTTCCTTTGAATGTTGTGTCCCACTGATGTAATGCTATGAAAAGCCTAAAGACTGTAATATACTATTTATAAATAATTAGGTCCTTACCATGTGGTGTTTACATATGTGTGTAATATCCATATACGGTTTACGATGCCCTTTACTTGTGTCGTTTCGCCAATATGTCGGAACTGATTATGGGCCAGTCCTCAGTTTAACTTGTGAAGCTGACCAGGACTACCACAGTGAATGCATAGTCCTGACAGTGAAGAACAGAGGTGGGAGTGTGTTGATATGGGGCTCCATGAGTGCAAAAGGTGCTACAAAAGGGAGATTACATTTATGGATGTACCATGAATGCTTGCTGATACACCAAAACACTGGCTGAGGCTTGACAGATGCTTGACAAAGCTTCTGCAGACTTAACCCATATTCCAGCATGATTACAATCTAAAGCACACTGCCAAAACCACGCAAGAGTTTCTAAAGAAGAACCAAAACAGAAAAATATGGCCTGGCCAAGTGCGTCACCAGACTTGAATCCAATAAAACAATATTTTTGAACAAACAACCCCTCTAGCAAAGAGCAGCTGAAAAAAAAACTATCTTTGAGGAATGGGAGTACATCTATTTAGTACATAGGAGGGAACACTCAATTTAGAGCTAATTTGGTTACTGCTGGGTGTATAATTTTGAATCGTTTGACATTTAAGTTACATTGTGCATTGTGTACTGTCGTCTCTTGCACACTGGTTGTCATCACTAGGAGTATCCTGATGAAGTTTATTTACTGTTTGTCAATTATGTCAATCTTTGATATCAGTTACTTATACATATATACTTATATTTGCTTAGATCTTTGTTGAATATGTATGTGACACATTAAAATTACAGCTGTATTCCTCTAAATTCAACTTCTTTTTCAGACGTTTGACTCAAAAAATAAAGTTCATAAGCTGAGTTAAAGTCTAGAAACTTTTTGAGAAGGTATCAGAGGAGTTTCGTTACATGTTACCCATCACTGACTATCCAAATAAAAGCAAACTTAAGCTTATTGTGTAGTGACAAAACAGGAAGGGTTCATAAACACCACATCAGACTACACGGTATTCAGCCCATGTGAGTGAACACATTGAGTGTGATGCCACCACATCATTGTTCACATTTACACACCAGTTTTCCATTTGTATATGCAGGGAAATGTACTGTACAGAATGTCTGTAGTGAAAGAGAGCAGTGTAACAACACAGAACACAGTAAAGAAATGATCAGATCTTGATCAGCTTTATTTTCATAGATTCCACCTGCTGCTGCAGTCTGAGCTCTTCCTCCCTCGCAGAATGTGTCTGAGGCCAGCAGCAGGTGTAGTCAACTAAATGACTGTTTAATGTGTTCAGGAAGCCACACAAACACACACTGTTGTTATTCAAAGAGATGCCTTTGACCAAAGCGTAGGTTTAAGAGGAGCATTGGTTCACCTGGACTCTGGAAAAAGAACAAACAAATAACTCTGAAATACTTCTGTTTGTGTTTCAGCTTTCCTTTTTCAGTTGGCAAACCAGCCATAGCTTGAAACAATGCAGAAATGTAAAGTCAGTGGCAGATTGGAGACACTTGAGCTGCCCCCTTAATCACAACAGTAAATTGAAAATAATGATATTGTGAATGCTTTAATTAAGCTATTTGTTGAATTAAGTGGCAAATATTTTTAACACATTGCCTTTGTCTGAATTACAGTGATTACATTTAAAAAATATGATGATATTATGGTGATATGAAATGGATATGAATTCTGCCGCATTAGTAGAAAATATGAAATGGAGAAGTGGTTTCATCAAACTCTCTTCTTCCTCATTAGTATGTAGATTTATGCTGCTATAGCTCTTACATCTAATTAAATAACCTCTCCATAGGAGGGTCCTGTGGTGCAGCTTCTATTGTGTTGTTGAGTTATTTCACAAGAATGTGTTCAAACAGACAGACGCCTCCATGACAACATTATGGACCACCAAAATAACAAACTGTCAGGAGCTCCTGAGTACCACCTGACTGCTACACAGGAGGTAGAAAACTCTACCTCAATGATACAGGTTGAGAAAATGCCTGTAAATAATAACTGAGAGATAAATTTCTAATAACATATTTTAAATGTTGATTATTTCTTGACATTATTGCAACTTATTTGATCAACGAGCAGAAATGTATTTGTGCTAAAACTACTTATAGATCAAAGAAAGCAATCAATCAATTTAGCTGTTTTATCCACTAATAAAAGAATCAGCCCATGTTTGATTGGGAACGCACATAACACAACAATCATTAGGGCATTACAATGCATTTTAATGAAGTGTCTGACGTGATTACAAAGAGATTTGAAGCCTGCAGATTTCTTTGTCTGCTTTTCTGATGTAGGTGGCTGGTAGAGGAACTGGAGTGGAGAACTGCTGCACCACTACAATGTTTCATTATTCCAATGACAGACATGTTGATGAGTAATGTGACTCTATTAACGAGCACCGCCTTGATTAGTGTTGTCAGAAAGGACTGATCCATGAGCCAAAGCACAGACACACGCAAATAACAGCAGTGAAATTAAAGTACATCCTAATGTCATCACTAATGCTACAAAGTAATGCTCTGAATAGAAACAAAACAAACTGTAATTTATACTGTTTTAAAAGCTAACTTTTGCCCCCCTCACTTTTATAATGTCAGGCTAGTTTCTTTGCCAGAATCTATGAATACTGTCCTCTGACTTTACTCCTGCCAAAATCCAGGTTGGAGAAGATAAGATAATAAAAATGCAACACACTCAATGGGTTATGAGCTGGCAGTGATAGGCTTATGAACCATGGGCTTCAGCTCTCACGCCACATAGATTCTGTGCTTCCTTGTTGGACAAATACCAATGTGTTCCAAAAATGCATAAAACCATATCATACAGTATGCTGGGGAAAAAAAGATTCTGAATGTCCCAATCATAGGCAGAGATCCCAATTCTTGATGGTATTTCCTCTGTAGTTTTGGAACTTATTTTGAGCTTCATTTTCTTGTAAAGTTACTTTGATGGACTAAAGTGGAAATTGTTTTCAGTTTGCTGGAACAAGTCATGTTCCCAACCTTGACACAGGTCATTCAGATAGCTCTGACCATCCCAGTGTCCAGCTGCACTTGTGAACGGATGTTCAGTGTGCTGAGACGGCTCCACACTTGGCTGAGAAGCACAATGGAGCAGGATAGGCTTCACCATCTTGCCATCATGTCAGTGGCGAGTGAGGAACTTTCCAAGTTAAAACCCGTTAAAGTACGGCGGCCCGCGGGCGGGCCGTTTTTTTATCGGTATACGCTTTTTTTTAAATAGAAGGACACTGCAAACACGATTATACAAACACTATACACACATAGAAAGCTGAGATTCTCATGAATCCGCCGGTATAAACCACTTTCAGATGTGATTACCACAGCGGGTAATATAAACACATTTATCCAACAAACAACAAGTCAAGTAAACGTGCACAGCTCACCTGTCGACGCAGTTTGGACGCTCGTTTCTGGTCATAAAAGAAGATAATCCACAAAAACCGGCCAGAACCCAAGCTTAGCCATCCAGAGGAAACAATCCAGTATAATACTTTGGCCAAAACATGTCTCGAAATAGGTAAAAAATCCAGAAAACGATCGGCTCCGTGCGCGTGCACGCGGCGCGTGGTGGCGCTGTGCGTTTCATATTCACTGCATCTTTCTATTATAACTTTATCATACACGGTCCTATTTTCTTTGTTCGCGATTCAAAATGGATACTGGAGGCTTCTCGACCGCTTCAAACCGAACTTCAACCAATCAGGTGACTCGTTTCCGCCTACTTCGGCGATTTAGCCAACCATGGCCGAGTCTGACAGATATCGATTACATCACTTGATTGACTTGTTTCTCAGCAAATCACGCCGGAGGAAACGTTAGATTGACAGGCCTGGTAGCCAATGAGCTTGCTGAATGGCTTGCCTATAAATCCCGCCTCTGCCAGCGGCTTTATATGATATTTCATTCGTGAGCTCCGGGCTCCACCTGCTGTTTCTCTGTATTCCTCTCAATCTGTGTGTGTGATCGACACTGAAGCCTATCTGAAGTGATTTTTTGAGTTCTTTATGAGTTTTTGGAATGAAAATGAAGTGGAAAATGAAGTGAAAAGGAATTTATACCATTCTGTAGAGAGTGTGCACAGTGTATAAAGAGTGTATCCAACATTGACAGGGGCGGAGCATATCAGTACAAATACATGTGTGAAACACTCATTTCTTGTAGTATTGCTCTGAAATTTTGACCTGAACTATGTAAGACCCCAGGCTTTTGCAATATTGTGTTTTCAAGCTGTTGCAGTGCTGCCACACTGATTTTCAGGTGTTTTATTAGGGAAAAAATGTAGGCGAGAAAAAAAATTCATCCTAATTCAGTGTGTTCCAACATACATAACTCTGTGCCAGTAGCACCTAGAGTAATTCTGACTGCACTGGGTGAAAATTCAGGTTGTCAGCTTTCAAATGAGACCCCAACCATGCATGTACTCCAAACAGTTCAAGAACAGCATTCAATTTACTTTCTGTACATCTTCAGTAGAAATTTCGGGCGGAAATTGACCAAACCTTACTCAAACCTCACAGCCAAGTGATTGACCACTTTGCAAAAATGAAAACAAGACGTTACAGTTTACTCCCCAAAAAATGATTGCCTGAAGTGACACACAACAGTTGTTCATTTATTCTTCTACTATGGAAATAAAAGAACCCAGAGATTTTGGGGTGCTTTATTTTATTATTTTTTTTTACATTTGTAAATGTTCAATTTGCAGATGTTTGCTGAAATAAATATTTCAAAAAGATTCATTGCTCTTCCTATTTGCATTTATCAGTAATGGTTTAGAAGTCGAGAGTAAAGTGCACAAGTAGGCCAAATGCATTACCGCAGTACATTTCAGATGGTTAATCAAAGATCTAGACAACAACATAGTCTGATATTATTGAATGGTTTAAAGAACTATTTAGGTTTTTTATGTGAATAAGTGCTGAATATGTTTTTTTCTCGTACACTTTGCGCACTCTCATGAATGCTTTGTGCCCCAGGTGTGCCCCAGTACAGTATTAGGTCTGGTGACGCCCCTGATTGACACTTTTTATTGATACTTGCCACTGACACCTGAAATTGTTTGGCAGTTTTTTTGGTGCATTTTTCCTTCCTTTCTGGCATTTACAACGAGTGCTCTGCAGTCCTCACTGAGATCTTTGGTCTTTGCCACAGCAAGTCTTGTGCTGACTTGAAAATGACGGAAATGTCACAAGTAAGTCAATTTTTATAGTCAGAAAACTGGTTAAAAAAACAACAAAACAATATGCTTTCATTTTAGGGCTTAAGTGTATGTCATGATGTGTTGTGAGCATAACGAGGTTTGAGCCACATGAACACATGACAGCTCATTACTTACAGATATATGAGTAAGAAGGTTAAAGTTTACTGCAGTTGTATGCATACTACATTCAACAGCACATCCTTTGTAAAGGCAGGTGTAGCACATACCTAAAGTAAGAAGAAAAGGCAAACGACGTAGTGTGGGTTTACCAGACCTGTTTACCCCTCCAGAAACCAATGTGTAGCCTTTAAGTCAAAATGTGTAATCTTGAGAAGGGAATGTGTAATAATATGTGTAATTATCACTGACCAATTTCTTCACAAGCCACACAATACCTAACATTTTCAAACATAAAAGGAATCGGACATTCAAATCACATAACTTGAATGCAGGTGAAGTAAAGTTTGAAATGTTTAAAGCTGCAACGGCCCGAATATGAGCTGCTGAAGTTTATCTGCATAAGCATTTTTAGCTGCAAATGCGATGATACGAACACTATACACTCACGGAAAGCTTAGATCAGGGGTTGGCAAGTAGATGTGGCTTCGAGCCAAAATGTTTATAAACAATCGAACAGCGGGCCAACCTGCGGGGGGTGCGCTCCGATTCCGCGAGCCGGGGGGGGGGGGTCGGGATACCGCGAGCAGCGGAGCTTCTACAGCTGATCGCCACTGCTTGGGACACACGTCTCAATTCTGATCACAGATGTATTAAAAATGACTCCCGAGACACACACGTTTTGCACACACTGTTGCTCAGTGAAATCTGGCTGGTACAACCGTGTCCGACCAGTAGCGCAAACGCGGAAATGCCCAGCAGCAGCCGACCACGCGAGTTTCGTGTTGTGGTGACGGACTGGCTTGGCTCTGTGCCAAATCAAATTTTCAAAATCATCTGGTGGGCCAGATATTATTCTTGACGGGCCAGTTTTGGCCTGCGGGCCACCAGTTGCCGACCACTGGCTTAGATTCTCATGAATCCGCCGGTATAAACCACTTTCAGATGTGATTACCACAGCGGGTAATACAAACACATTTCTCCAACAAACAACAAAACATTTAAAGGGCAGAACTCACCTTTGGATGCTCTTTTACTGGTCATAGATGAAAATAATCCACAAAAACCGTCCAGAATCCAAGCTTTGGCATCCAGACAACACTAGCAAGTATAATATTTTTTTCTATTATGTTATTTTTAGTTCTCATATTCTTATAGCTCTTCTGCACTTCTGCATTTTATCAGTATTATATCTTAAAACCTTATTATTATTATTATTTATTTACTATTTATTTATTATTTACTATTTATTATTTATTTATTTGTCTGTTTCATCTCTACATTTTTAATTTTCTTAAAGCTTTTAATTTTTATGCATTATACCTGTTTTTTTTTTTCTTGTTAGTCTTTTAGTTCTTAGCTTCAGTGTTTCCTCATGGGAGGCCTCCACACTGGGATGTATGCCCGGTCTGCCCGCGGGGGGTGTTGCCCTGGAGGCCTCCTGGGCCCGAGGGGCTGGGGCGGCTCTGCATTTAGTGCGGGGTCTGCCCCTGCCCATCGGCGTCTGGGTGGTCTCTGTGGCGGCGCTCTCTGTGGGCTGTGGCGCGTCTAGGTGTGGAGGGCTCCCATAGGTGTTTCCCCACATGGTTCCTCAGTGCCCTGCCGTGTCTCAGCACCGTGTTGTGTGTATGTGTGTGTGACTGTGTGTGTGTGAGTGTGTGTGTGAGCGCATGTGTATATACATTGTATGTTGTGTATGTGTATATGTGTATATATATATATATGTATATATATATATGTATGTATGTGTGTATGTATATATATATATATATATATATATGTGTGTGTATATATATGTATATATATTGTTGGTTACACTATGTTTTTTATTCTCTGTTGTTTTATTCTTTTATTTTGTGAAGCACTTTGAGTTGCATTTTAAATGGATGAAAGGTGCTATATAAATAAAGTTTGATTTGATTTGATTTGAATATTTTTTTCCAAAACATGTCTTGAAATAAGTAAATAATCCACAAATAGCTCAGCTCCGTGTGCGCTCACGCGGCGCATGGTGGCGCTGCTCGTTTCATATTCACTGTATTTCTGTCCATATTTTTATGAAGCATAGAGAAATCCACGCTGTTTTGGAGTCAAAATGGAGGCTGAACTGTATCCTTTTGGTTTACACCGCATTTCAACCAATCAAGTGACTCTGGCTTGCCTCCGAGGCCTAAACAGCCAACCGTAGCCGAGACTGACAGATCTGGACCTACCTCATTTCGTCAGTAAATTCTGAGCAAATCACATCAGAGGAAACATTTGACTGACAGGCCTGGTAACCAATGAGCCTGCTGAGTAGCAGGATATAAATAGAGCCTCTGCTAGCAGGGTTGTGTGACTTTTCACATCTCGCTCCGGCTGCAGCTGCCACCTGTCTCTCCCCCTCCGTGTCTGATTCACACTGGAGCTGCTCTGAAGCGCTTTTTTTGGAGTGAAAATAATGTGAAAACGGGCTGAAAAACGAACAGAATTACAGAATTAACTCTTTATGACACCGAGTCCGAAATGCGTAGTTTATCTGTTTTGAAAAGCATAATTAGTTACAGATATGCGGAATTGCGTAATAAGACACTGAATTGCGGAATTTATTACGCCGAATGTGGGAGGTAAACAGGTCTGGTTTACTGGGACATCACAGAGGAAGTCCTGCTGACACGATTCTGTGCTGAGGAGGGAACAATCTGTATGTATTTCAGGGGAAAAAAACGATGATTTAGAGGTGGCGGTTTACAGTTTTGCTTCCAAAAATACAGAACAGATTTTACACGTAATCGCAATGACAAACGTGCTTTCACTCTCCACGGGGAAAATAGTGTAGATTTTTAATAATATATAATATTCTGGTAGCTCAGAAGGAGCTGAAGACTCTTTCTGAGCAGCTTTATTTCAGTTTAATAGTAACAACTGGATCTGTATGTTATTCCTCTGGATATGTGGAAAAATAAACAGAACACAATTCTGAATGTGTTCATGTTTAAATCAAAGACAGAAAATGTAGAAATGCATGCATTTACATCTCAGCGTTTGACCTCCAGTGACCTCCTCCAGACTTGGCAGGAGAAACCGTGATGCATTTCTTATTTTTATTCAGTCGTTTCTTTGTTTCACTCTCATCTTGCTTGATGTGAAAATGTGAGCAAATATGTTTTCACCTTTAACTGATCTTATCATTTCATTTGATCGTTTAATCTATTTCTGTTTCTACTTTGTATTTTAGTTTTATGCTTATTTTTACTTACACCTTGTAGGGATAATATTAAACACCCTCAGTCATCTACAGTTGTCCTGATCTGGACCGATCCACCGTCATAAACATTTCTAAGAACAGCACACTTATAGAAAAAGCTCATCCTTCACAGATGGGTGATAACGGATCCTCATGACAAGAGATGCACAACCTTTTTTTCCCTGTAATAGCACAAAGATGCATCCAAGAGTTTAAAGGAACCGTGAGCTCAGCTAGAAATTTGTCTTCTAAAAACATTACTGTGCAGTGTTAAAGGGGCATTTTCAGTGGGAAGACGTTTTGTTTGTTGTAAATAAATAAACACTGTTAGAACAATATTCTTTGACATTATTAAAACATTTTCTGTCTCAACTTCTTTTTGTTTTGTTTCAAGAATGATACTATGATAGAAGATGTTACTTTAAAAACTGTGAGCCTCTTTTTGTGGTAGAATTGTTAAACATTATGCTGTAACCTTCCTAGAGCCAAAGCAGGCTACCAGTAATTAAATAACTTCAGCCCCCAAAACTGCAATGCACAAGCAAGCAGACAGATCACAACTCAGTTTGCTGTCAAAAAGGTATATTCATAAATGTGTCCCAAGTTCAGTCCACTCAGACAAATCCAGCAGTTTTACACAAATCCAGCACAGTTTGAGCAAACCTAAAGCCCCAGTCAGAGAAAACAGCCATCACCAAGGTGTTTATCAACTGTCTGTGTTAACTCGAGCTATAAAAGGAGGCGTTTAATGTGCCATTTGAATCTTCTTCTCTACAACATGAACCAATGGTGCACTGAATACTTCTGTCAACAGGCTGCTTTCATGGAATGCTGGTAGGAAATTTTGTTATTATATTTATGTTACTGATTATTTCTAACAGATAGCTGCACATGATAGCTAAATCTAGGTAAAATGAATGCTGCTGATTTAATATTCTCAGTAATAAATACCAATAGACCAATACATTTTCTGATCAGCACCAGCAGTGTAAACAGACTTGGCAGCAAGCAAAAAAATATATCAGTGATTTCTGCATGAACAGCTGAACACGTGGAGGTTCCTGAGGTGCATCCATAGGAGCTGGAGCTGCATGGCTCCATTCACTGTCAGGTTATTCCATCTGACCATCTGCAGTTTGGCAGATTTCTTTTTGAAATGTTGAATACTGACTGTGTTGACCATGTGTATGTAACCCTGTTGCCAGCCGGCTCGTTAATGTAAAAGGACTAGTTACTTAATCCTAAATGCTTTTTCCCTTCCTTAACTAATTCTTTGGGAAAAGAGACATTCCAATGTATGAAAGACAGTGCTTAGGGTTAAGTATGATTCTCTCTGATGCAAAATTACCACCCTGGGGCTTCCCAGAAACAATAATCAACAGATAAACCAATAAAATTAAAATGTCACCAGTTAACTTAAAAATGTTTTTTTTCAGTGTACGGTTTAAGTGAAAATGAAAATGATAACCACACACAATAGCTGTAGCTTTTAAATTTTGTCTTGTATTCAAAGGATTGAACAATGAGAAAAAACAATACAATATAAGGTGGATTAATAAAGAATAATTAGTTTAACCTCAGCTGAGAGAAAGTTTAGTTTTTTTCTTTGAGTGCACTCTTTTGTTTTTTTTTTAGCAAGCTTGCTATTTAGACCGTTGGCGCGTGTTGGAGCTCTTATCTTGGAAAACAATTTGAAAACAATAGTCCTACCGATCCAGAGTGGAAAGAAACCTTATCCTCGGTACCATTTGAGCAACCGGGTGCAGCAGAATCTCCCTCCCTCTCGACGTCCTGGACGCAGGTGAGTGTTGATCCCTCTGGCGGCGACACCGTCTCTTCTCACTGGCCGACTCCCGACGAGGATGATGATCCGCTCTAACGCAGCAGCGTTAGCTTCTAACCTTGCCAGCAAGTTGATTTCTCGCGATATTTGTGAGTTCACAAATCTCTCAAGAAACCATCTTGCTCCACTCCCGCCTTCACTGTTCGTACAGAGCCAAGTTGGCACTGGCCAATCACGCAGCAGTATTCGTGTGTGGGGCGGGATATCCGGGTGTGAAGATGACACCAAGCACCAGTAGATCAAAACAAACACGGCAACGGAGGACAACGATCGTGTAGATGCTGCTATTAAGTCAGTTTTAGCGGAATCTCCTATCGCTTCTTTGAAGGAAGAACAATGAGAGGCGCTTTGCGCATTTCTGGATGGTAAAGATGTTTGTGCTTTTTTACCTACGGGTTTTGGTAACAGTTTAATCTACCAATTGGCTCCACTCATTGTGAAGATCCTGCGATTGGCTAAAAACAAACCTGTCAGAGGCGGGACATACTGTTGCATTGTCCAATCCGTGCCTCTTTCCTCCGAACGGATTTACATGGAGCGGTCCCAGATTGATATTGTGGAGTACTATCAAGTACTACACAATTATTAATCTGGCTATTGCCAGGTTAGTTAGCTTCACTGTTAGCCTCACTTAGCTCGTTCAGTTTGGTCCCAGCAGCGCCACTTCTCGCTCTCTCTCTTCTGGTGCAGGACGTTCACACACTCCGCAGCAGTCCACAGAAAGGAGGGGTGCTTAACCGGGTTTACTTTGACTGAGCTGTGAAGACTTTTTTTTCCTGTTCTTTCTCTCAAGCTCATGCCGCCATCACACACGTGCAGAATACTCCTCTCTCTTCCGTTTTTTTTTTCCCCGACTGTTTTTTCTTCTTCTATGTTTTCAGTCCAGCGAAACATAAACCATCATAATGAAATAATAAAAGACGTAACCTGTTTGTTTTTGTTTTTTTACTTGTAACTAAATTATGAATGTCTTAACATCTGTAAATCTTTTAATATTTATGCAAAATGCAAGTTTTTTTATTAACCTGAATGAATGAAATAACTATACTTTTAATCATGTAGTAAAACACATTAAATGAATCAGTGCTTTGTTCTGTAATAAAACACATCTTGTAAATAAAGTAAAAAAATATATACTGATATACAAAATCAGGTTACTACATGTAAAATCTGAGGTCAAGGGTAACATTAGTTTTTGAGTTGGTGGGGTCATGTTGATTTTAATGTAAAATATAAAATGTCTGTAATGACAACCATAGGGGAAAATTTAGAGATCAAAATGAACATTTTTTTTTAAAGAAGATTGTATTCATCATTACAAAAATAACTTTATGAAAATAAAAAAACAATATAAAAATGCATCTTTAAAGAGCTTTTCCAATTTCAGTGACCAAAGTATTGCTCAAATATCAGACAAACTGTCAAAACTGAAAAACTGAATACTGTTTAAGTTATGTCTGAGTGAACACGGCCAACACTTAAACTAGTGGTGGGACAAGATTTAAAAAGATCTGATTATTTCTGTTCACCAAACTCTTGTGGGCTACGGGTACGGGTCCGTATCTGTAGACACTACCTTCTGACATGGTAGTGTCTACAGATACAGACCCGTACCCGTAGCCTGTGGCCTACGGATACGGCACTTTCCATTTGCCACACAGATACGGACCCGTACGCGAGTCTCGCGAGTCAAGAAGCTGCTAACCACTGCAAACTGTTGAAAGGTAAGCAAAGGTTAAGGTTAGGGTTAGTTAGAGGGTCAGGTTTAGGGTCCATACCTGTAGTACCGATGCTACGGGTCCTTACCTCCAGCGTCTACCGGGAGTCACGTGACCAGAGCTCGCGTATCTGATTGGCAAATGGAAAGAACGGGTCCGTACCTCTAGCAACTACCTTCTGACATACCAGTAACTCTGATGAACACTCCAGCCCAGTAGGTGGCGCTCATGAACCTAAAATGTTTTTACCAGCTGAAAGGAAGATCCATAGTGATGGCAACACAAGAGTTTGGTGAACAGTGAAGGAGACCACATTGAGCTTGTTGGGAGGAAAGTTTTCTTTTGAAAACCTTCCCTATGTCAGACTGGATAAATGCCTGGTTGTGTGGAAATACTCAACAAAGAGTTTTCTGATCACCCCAGCACTTCAAGCTGACAGCATCACCTCAATGCAAAACATGTTGCTGTTAGCACCAGAGCTAACGTTAGCTAGGACAGTCCTGGTACTATAAAACATGTAGTCATCCCATAATAGACAACTTTTAAAGACATTGAAAGTGCTTGAGTTTACAAAAAGTCTTAAAATGTTGAATATAATCGCTATAATTGCATTTTGAGTGTGCAGTAATCTGTGAATGTAGCAGACAGATGAAAAATGCTGATAAATAGAAATGAAATAAATATGTATTTTGTTTAAGTTCACATATATGTCTGTTCATCCATTCAGTCATCAACTAGCGTTTATTTGAATAGAACAATTTTGCATATTGTATAAAATGTTGCTATTTGAGAAAATGTGATTAATTTCAGTTAATTAATTACAAAGCTTCTAATAAATTAAATAGTTTGTTTTTAATCGTATCCCACCACTGGTACATATCAATGAACCAAAAACATGTCAGGTCTGTAGCGACATTATTTCTCGGGTCATTGCTCCACAGATGGCGTGAAGAAAACGATGCAGTCGTCAACAGGACTCCATGCCTCGCTATGAATTTTTAACAAAGACACTCATGTTAATTTTCACCCAACATTTCATACCTTTTACTCTTTGCTGCACAGAGAGAAAAAAACATCTGACAGACATAAGATGGTCTGGTGTGAGCTTTTTTATATATATATATATATATTTGGTGAACTGAGATGGGCTGACCCTGCAGATGGAACACACTCCTTAGGCTGAGAACATGTCAAACACTGGTGAAATGGAGGAGCTTCTTACTGCAACACAGGTGATTTTTGGAGTGATTTTGTGTCTGTCCTGCTGAGTCGTCTTCTCCTGTCTTCCTAAGTTTGCATCTCTGTGTCAGGATGTTTGGTAAGTGTTTCCATTTTCTCTGGTTTTCTCCATGAGATTAGGACGGTTCTGGAGAAAATGGGCCTGCTGGGAAAGGTGAAACCCCTCAAAAAAGGGCCAATTTAAAAAAGAAATAGTGCATACATGTGACACTGAATTATATTTGTGTCAGTAAATAAACACTGTTGTCGTTAACTGCTGTGATCATTTTCCACAGTTATGAAGCTGTAGATGTTCAAACTTTACATTATTCTGAACATCTCCAGGACTTTTGTTTGAGATTGTGAAAGTTAATCATTAATCTGTTTTGGAGCTGCTCCAGATGGCACACATAGCTACTGTGTTCACCTTGTGGTCAAAAGTAGACTTTTTTATTCTCCACTGACTCTCCCTGTCTGATGCATGGAACAATGTATCCATCTATTAGGCTACTGTGGTCCAAAGATGCAGCATCCTATAGCAAAATGAGGAAACAGAAGAGGAGGCTGGTGGAGAGAAGGAGAGGTTCAGCTTCATCATTTTGCTGATGATGAAGCTGAAGTACTACATTTAACTAAATTGCACCATGGGTGGAAAAACTAACTAAACATTTATTATAAACACATTTTTGCTTCATGATTGCCTGTGACACTGATATTTAAGATGCTCTACACAAAAACTGTCCATGTAGCTAAAACCACCGGGTTTCAGTTTGGGTAAATCTCACATTAGAACCTTATTTCACCCTTTTCACAATAATTTTTGGTCACATCTGTCTGAGTTGATGCGCCGCAGTAACATGGTTAGGAGACCAGAGGCTTTGCTGGGCAGAACCAACTCCTCACCGTCAGCCACAGCCTGCGTGTGAGGCATTAAGAGAACAATGGTAAGTTGTAGTATTTGTGAATAGGGAACTCGTCAACCAGTGATGGTTTTATGTTGTGTTTATTGTATAGGAGTGATATTAGATCACCTTTGGAAAAAGACTGTTGATAAAACTGAGAGTTTCAGATTAGAATATTTTGCAAATACCAAGTATTATGCTCTTAAAAACCCACTGAAAGCTACCTTAGACCTCTTCAAATTTGACCTTTTTCATCAAACATATGCAAACTGATATTATTACCATTCTCCAAGGTCTAAATTAACTAAATATACCAGTTACTTTGATCTTGGACCTTGGCTATGCCTGCCTCAAGAGCCTGTGTAAATTTTAACTCATTTTAATGCACAAACAATTGGGACACTGCAAAAAATCAACGTGGTAGTATGATAGCACTGCACTGACAAATATATTGGATAAGAAACTGTCAGATAGGATGTCACTAATACGTATAGTGTCACTTGTTCAATGTGGCTTTCTTGAAACTGTCAAATTTGTTCCTGTGGTACTCCACAGGTACTTACACAGGTGTTCATGTCTTTACTACCATATGCAAGAAATTTTTATTGGCTTTCATTTGGTACCACTTTCAATACTATAGCATCAACCTCTGGGAAGCTACAATGAAAACAAGCACATAATATCCCGAAATGTGCAGCATTTTTGAAAAACGTCAACAATAAAACTACATGGTTCTTGAGGCAGGCATAGCCACGGTCCAAGATCAAAGTAACTGATATATTTAGTTAATTTAGACCTTGGAGAATGGGAATAATATCAGTTTGCATATGTTTGATGAAAAAGGTCAAATTTGAAAAGGTCTAAAGCTACCTATTTGCCAGCATGCAAAGTTGAACAATAATGTCACCTCAAAAAATCCATCCATCCATCTATAAATCCACTGTCTATACACTGTTTAATCCTCATTAGGGTCATGGGGGGCTGGAGTCTATCCCAGCTGACTGAAGATGAAGCAGGGGACACCTGGATGGGTAACAGTCTATCACAGGGCTACATATAGAGACAAAAATCACCCTCAATTTAGAATAACCAATTAACCTCAGCATGTTTCTGGACTGTGGGAGGAAGCTAGTGAACCTGAAGAAAAGTCATGCATGCACAGGGAGAACATCGATACTCCAAAGATCCCAGGAAGGCTGGGACATGAACTGGGGATCTTCAAGCTGCAAGGCAACAATGCTAACCACCGATCCAATGTGCAGCCCTCCTCAAATAATTAAATTGATAAATGAATGTGAGGTTGTACAACCAGCTGAGTCGACTGGTTGCATCAGAGCTACCAGTAATGAAGTTAGTCTGGAGCCCTGATGTTGATTTTAAGGTTTAGATTGACATCAGTTCTTGATTTTTGGCCATCTTTGATCTTTAAGGCCCACCTCAGCTATCAACTACGTAGTCCATTCTGTCAATTAAGTTAACATAAAAACATCTACAGTCATAACCACAAGTTTACATACACTTGTAAAGACCATGTACAGAATATTATGGAGGTCTTGGGTTTCCAGTGACTTCTATAACTCTGAACTTTCTATGATGGAATCACTGAAACACACACATTTGTCACAAACAATCATGCAAATTGGTTCTTTCATAGGCTTTTTTTGTCCATCTTCTGACTACAGCTGATGACTCTTCTGAGCCATTTTAAAAAGGGCCCATGTGATACACTTAATTGACTCAGCTACAAACACTACAGTGGGAAAGATCTGAAAAGCGAAGCTTTGAGTTGAACAAGTGAGGAAAGTCACTTGGAGCCATTTCAAAGTAGATACAGAACGAAGAAGTAACTGTGCAAACAGCTATGATACCACCACGATCAGGAGGAAAACACCAGCTGTCACCTGCTGCTGAGAGACAACTGGTCAGGATGGTCAAGAGTCAACCAAGATAAATTAGAAGCTGCTCAAACACAGGTGTCAGTGTCCACAGTCAAATGTGTTTTACATCACCATGAGCTGAGAGGCTCCCACGCAAGAAGGTTAGCCTTTTCCACGAGAAGCAGAACCTTAAGCTTCAACTGAGGTTTGATGTGGATCACAAGGGAAAGATCTTCTGGAGGAAAGTTCGGTGGTCAGATGGACCAAAAAAAGAGCTCTTCAGCCATAATAACCAGACATATGTTGAGGAGTGAACGTGAGACCCTTAACCTTAAGAACACCAAAGCTACCGTCAAGCATGGTGGTAGTATTATGCTCTGGGGCTGTTTTGCTGACAGTTTTTTGACACAAATTTGACACAAATCAAATGAAATAATGACAAAGAAGGATTACCTCCATGTTCTGCACAGAAAAATCATCAGCCAGCAGGTTGGTTCTTGGATGCAGCTGGAAGCTCCAACAAGACAACAGTCCCAAATGTGCTTCCAAACTGGTAAGAAGTAGTTAAGTCAGGCTAGAATTAAGGTTTTCGACTGGTCGACCCCAAAGCCCTCGCTTAAAATTCAATGAGAATCTGTGGACTGTGATGAAGAAACAAGTCTGTGGATTCAAAAGAATGCATATTTCTGCTGGATGCGGATTATTAATTGTGAAAATATGCAGTTTTATGCATTGAATTTCCTATAACATTATTCGTCTGGCTGATCCCAGCACTTTCCAAACACAGCATTTATGCATATTTATTGATCGTAAGTTAATTACAAGTGAGAGTCATTTACATGAACAGTTTGGTGCGTGTTTCAGTTTCTGCTTTATCTTTCATTGCTTGTACTATGCTTCAATACCCTCTTACATATGTGAGGATGAAAATATGTTGAAACACACACCACATACTGACAAAGTAAAAATGACCTCTTCATACTGACATTAAACTACTGTTGGTCCATGAAACAAGAATGTCAGATATCACATTGGTTTCTGTGTTTAACACTGCAGCACAGTACATCCATATGTGTTTACAACAAACTGAGACACACCGTCTCTGTTTTTTTTATTTAACTCTCCATCACTGCTTTCATCATTTAATTGAGGACTGCAGCACAGCAGCAAAATGGAGCCCTAAGTAGTGTGACACTCAGTCATCTTCATTGTCTTCGTCTGAGCTTTAATGGAGCTAATGGCTGCGGATCCATCAGACTCAACAGTGACAGCATCTGAATCAGCAGGTACAGAGATGGCCGCAGCTCTCTCATTTGTCGAACCGTTTACTTTCCTGAAGATTTGCGGTGATATAAGACAACTGACCCATCTAATCATCAACAATTAAGTAATGGCTATATGAGGATGAAAAATACTCCAAAGACAGTAGCAACAATACTTTTTCAAATTTAGAGATGCATGTGAAGTGCGCTTTCTAGGTTCCTTCAATACTATGAAACCGTTAAAACACCAGCACCAGAAGGTCTGGTAACAATCTTAACTCAGCCTAGGTGGTGGACGCACTGGCCAAAGGATCACGATTCATGATCTGAGTCACAATTTTCACTGCAGATTTAGGTGAACACATCTTTGTGGTTGATCCCATGATTAGTGGAGAATATGGTTGGCTGGATACAAAGCCTGTCACATCCATTCAAGACTAAAGGCCCAATTCACAGACCTCTGCATTCTGTCCTTACTCTAATTTTATTCAATCATGTCTAATCAAAATGCTGATTTCAGTGTCTGCAGATTGATGGTATTTGTCATGATGTAATCTGCTCTGTGCTATGTTTTGGTTGTTATACTATCTGGGCTGCCAGGTCATTGTTATGGTGGTCCTTGATGTCATTCAGCTTCTCTCCAGAGAGCAATCATGGGCTGCACCTGGTGGAGCAGTCAGCTCTCTCATCACAGGCTACTAATGACACAATCTGTTTGATTCATCTAAACAGAAGATCAAGAACAAAATACAGATCATCCACGGCTTAGGACTGCCAGACTGCTCACCATTAGTAACTGGTCGTTTACTAAAAGCATAATGAAATTTCATGATATGCTGTAAATCCTGGTAAACTGAAATGCCATGCTGGCAGTAGTTCTGATGTCCATCACTCATATGTCTCACCGACAGCTACCATGCTACCTACTACTGAAGTGGTGTTTTCATCTCATGAATCTATTTCAAAAAGTCTGTCAGTCTTTCTTAGTCTGACGACGACAATTAATCTGCATAAATTAATTTATAAATGTATGTCTGAAGTGACTTTACATCTCCTGGTATTACAGTAATTTCTGCATTACAGTCCGGCTGTCAGCTGTCACAGCAACGCTTACGCACATGTTCAGCAGGACCAGCGGCTCTCTCTGATGATGCATTAATGGGAACATCTTAAGAGGCTTCTTTGGGCTTTTAATTGACCTAATTTTCCGGGCTCCATTGGGGATTCTCTGAGTCAGCAGGTACAGTGGAGGCTGCAGCTCTGTCTGGTGAACACACAGCAGCTGAAGAAGCAGCTGGAGCTCCATCAAAGAGTGCAGCAGCAGCTCAACCTTTATCACAGGACTGGTGTCACGAGTCATCTGCCATGTGAGCGATGGTCACAAGGTGGGGCTCCATAGCTTGACTGGGAGTTTTCCGTCTCTTAGCATCCAGATGTGGAAACTGTAAGAGCAGCTCCACCTGCAGCAGCTGATCTTCATGCTCAGTATCCCTCACTTTGTGTGGGTCGGTCTTCATCATATCTTCTGGATTATTACCTTCTTGCTACAGGGTCTATCATGCAGAATCCGTGTATCATTCGTTCATTCGTTTTTCAAAATAAAACCAAAACCAAAAAAATGAAATAACAACTCGTTTTTTTCAATATTTGTTTCCAGACCCAAAACGAAAAAACGGATAACGAATCTTTTCTTCCGATTTCCGATTTTGTGCACAATTGGAAAATGGACAAAATGGATAACAGGGTTAGAATAATAACTCTAATTTAGCTATTATTGGTACCCATTTCCCAATGTGCTTTGCTCGCGCAACAGAGTAGACGCTCGAGGTGCTGCGCAGCGAGAAATACGGCCGCCCTCTTGGTCCGGTCAGCCGCTCCACTCAGCGCTGTTTGACAGCGCATTTATTCCATCTTAACTCTGAATATTAAACTGATTTTCACACGTTTTTATTTTTATTGTTTTTGCTGCAAACGTCATACATGTAGCTATGTGATACAGGACAAATGGTTCGGCGTATTTTAATATTCATAGCGGGATTAACAGTAATAGAATATTCTGATATTAAGCTCGACTGTAGACAGGTATTTTGCAAACACTGTAAACACACACACTAATATATGTTAGAGAAGCAGATAATGGCAGTAAAGCCAATTATTTTAATAATTTGAAGAGACAATGATTACGCTATAAATACATATATAAGCAAAATACTGACTAATGAACACATATTTCTATATAAAACTACATATATATATATATATATATATATTATCATTTTCTGATATCCATCCATCCATTCTCTATACACCGCTTCATCCTCACTAGGGTCGTGGGGGGTGCTGGAGTCTATCTCAGCTGACTCGGGTGAAGGCAGGGGACACCCTGGACAGGTCGCCAGTCTGTCACAGGGCTACATATACAGACACACAATCACACTCACATTCACACCTACGGACAATTTAGAGTAATCAGTTAACCTCAGTATGTTTTTGGACTGTGGGAGGAAGCCGGAGTACCCAGAGAAAACCCACGCATGCACAGGGAGAACATGTAAACTCCATGCAGAAAGATCACGGGCTTTTATCCCTTCAAATTATTGAAATAATTGGCTTTACTGCCATTATCTGCTTCTCTAACATATATTAGTGTGTGTGTGTTTACAGTGTTTGCAAAATACCTGTCTACAGTCGAGCTTAATATCAGAATATTCTATTACTGTTAATCCCGCTATGAATATTAAAATACGCCGAACCATTTGTCCTGTATCACATAGCTACATGTATGACGTTTGCAGCAAAAAAATAAAAATAAAAAACGCGTGAAAATCAGTTTAATATTCAGAGTTAAGATGGATTAAATGCGCTGTCAAACAGCGCTGAGTGGAGCGGGTGATCGGACCAAGAGGGCGGCCGTATTTCTCGCTGCGCAGCACCCCGAGCGGCGTCTACTCTGTTGCGCGAGCAAAGCACATTGGGAAATGGGTACCAATAATAGCTAAATTAGAGTTATTATTCTAACCCTGTTATCCATTTTGTCCATTTTCCAACTGTGCACAAAATCGGAAATCGGAAGAAAAGATTCGTTATCCGTTTTTTCGTTTTGGGTCTGGAAACAAATATTGAAAAAACGAGTCGTTATTTCGGTTTTTTGGTTTTGGTTTTATTTTGAAAAACGAATGAACGAATTATACACGGATTATGCAGGTGTCCTGAAGACACATCACAGATGCTACATCAAGATGACATGAAGAAAAACAATCTGAGCCAGGCCCTGACTTCTGTCGAGGACATGAGGAAGGTATGTTAATATTTCATTTAGCACGTTTTATGACAGTATTTATAGGATTATGGATACTAATACATTTAACTGTATTTGGATGCTGCATAACAATAAAAACATTTCACCACTTAGACATATATATTTAGACAAATTTGTACCACATTTCTGGACTGTTCTAAAAATAGAGTTTTAAAATAAAATATTCCGAAACATTGGATGGAATAAATTTTGCCAGGAATCAATGTTCCTCAATGTCCTAAAGGGTATTTGGTGGGATAATAAAAGGAAATGATCCCACAAGAACCTTCCTGACAGTGGTTATTTAATATATGAGTGGTCATTACATACAGTGGAGCACCTTATACGGAGTATCAGTTAATGATGACAAAGTGTGGGTGGGTGCACCTCCTTCACAAAAACAGAATTCCTTGGTGAAAACAGTCATAGAGCTCAGAGGATGAAACCTGACTTTTGCAACTGTCACACTTTCCAAATACTGCCACCAACAGGGAAAGTTTTCATATATTTCGTTAAATCTCTCTCTACATTTGAGGCGGCTGAGGAGAGGTCCCGTGCCGCCTCACTCCCTCCGGCTGAGGAGAGGCCCCGTGCCGCCTCACTCCCTCAGTCTGAGGAGAGGCCCCGTGCCGCCTCACTCCCTCCGGCTGAGGAGAGGCCCCGTGCCGCCTCACTCCCTCAGTCTGAGGAGAGGCCCCGTGCCGCCTCACTCCCTCAGTCTGAGGAGAGGCCCCGTGCCGCCTCACTCCCTCAGTCTGAGGAGAGGCCCCGTGCCGCCTCACTCCCTCCGGCTGAGGAGAGGCCCCGTGCCGCCTCACTCCCTCCGGCTGAGGAGAGGCCCCATGCCGCCTCACTCCCTCCGGCTGAGGAGAGGCCCCGAGCCGCCTCACCCTCGTCTTCGGTTCCTGTGGGGCCCATTGCCCCGTCTTTGGTTCCTGTGGGGCCCATTGCCCCGTCTTCAGTTCCTGTGAGGCCCATTGCCTCGTGTTTTGTCCTTGAGGGGGCCATCGCCCCGTCTCTGTCCACTACGGGTCCAACGGCCTTAAGGGAGCTGAAGAGTCCTGCTGCAGCGTCTGAGGAGCCAAAGGCTCCCACTGCAGCTCTGAAGGAGCTAAAGGCTCCCGCTGCAGCTCTGGAGGAGCAACAGGCTCCCCCTGCAGCGTCCAGGGAACATGCTGCGTCTAAGGAGCTAAAGGCTCCGGCTGCAGTTTCAAGACAGCTTCCCTCCTCCTGTGCATCCTTCATGAAGTGTCTCGCCTCCCCTGCGGTCTTGGTGAGGCTTTCCGCCTCCCCTGTGTCCTTGTCGAGGCGTCCCACCTAAGGAGTCTTAAGGAGGCGCCTCCTCTGCAGTCTTTAGGAGGCGTTCCGCCCCCTCTGCTGCTCGAGGAAGGCGGCCCGCCTCCCTGGCAGCCTCAAGGAGGTGTTTCGCCTCCTCCACGTCCTTGTCGAGGCGTCCCGCCTCCTCCGCATCCTTGTCAAGGCGTCCCGCCTTCCCTGCGGCCTTGGTGAGGCGTCCCGCCTTCCCCACGGCCTTGGTGAGGCGTCCCGCCTTCTCCGCGGCCTTGTTGAATCGCCCCACCTCCCCTGAGCCCTTGAAGAGGCGTAGCGCTTCCTCGGCAGCTTTGAGGTGGCATAGCCCCTCCTCAGCCACCTTGATGAGACGTAGCGTCTTCCCCCTAGCCCTGAAGAGGCATACCATCTCCCTTGAACCCTTGAAGGGGCGTAGTACCTCCTCGGCGGCCATGTGGGAACGTAGCTCCTTCCCGGCAGCCTTGAGGAGGCGTAGCGCCACCCCCCAAACCCAGAGGAGGCTTAGTGCCGTCCTTCTAGTTTCTCCTGTCCCTCCAGCCCTTTCAGTCCCTCCAGTCCCTCCGGTCTCTCCTGTCCTTTCAGTCCCTCCTGTCTTTTCTGTCCCTCCTGTCCCTCCAGTTCTTTCTGTTCCTCTTGTCCCTCCAGTCCTTTCAGTCCCTCCTGTCCCTTCAGGCCTTTCAGTCCCTCCTGTCCTTTCAGTCCCTCCTGTCCCTCCGGTCCCCTCAGTCCCTCTGGTCTCTTATCCTGTTCTGCCTCCTGTCCTGTCCCCTGAGGGGTCCCCACTCCCGAGCCCAGTCCCGTCCCCAGTCCAGCCCCCGGAGGGGCCCTTGGATGCAGCACTGCCCCCGGAGGGGCTACCTGTTCCGGCTCCGCCCCCAGAGGGGCTACCTGTCCCGGCTCCGCCCCTGGAGGGGCTACATGTTCTGGCTCCACCCCCAGAAGGGCCACCGGCTCCGCCCCCACCCCGGAGGGGCCACCAGTTCCGGCTCCGCCCCTGGAGGGGCCACTGATTCCAGCTCCACCCCCGGAGGGGTCCCACCATCACCGGTTTCCAGTCCGGCCACCGGCCCGACCCCTGGAGGGGTCCCACCGTCGTCGGTTTCCAGTCCGGTTTCCGGCCCAGCCCCCGGAGGGGCCCCGTCGATCCAGCTGCCGGTTCCCTGCCCGGCCTCCAGAAGGTTCCCGTCGGGCCAGCTGCCGGTTCCCTGCCCGGCCTCCAGAAGGTTCCCGTCGGGCCAGCTGCCGGTTCCCAGCCCGGCCTCCAGAAGGCTCCAACCGACGCAGCTGCTGGTTCTAAGTCCGGCTGCCGGAGGACCTCCGTTGGCCTGACTCTCTGCTCCCGGGTCAGCCCCAGCCTGTCCTGCACCCGGGCCGTCCTCTGGAGCGGTCCCGTCAGCCTGTCCGACTCCAGCCTGTCCTGCCCCTGGACCGTCGTCCGACGTTGTCCCCCCCACCCACCCGATCCCAGCCCACCCATCCCTTGGGCCGTCCCTCGGGCCGTCCCTCGGGCCGTCCCTCGGGCCACCCCTGGAGCGGTCCCTCCTGCCAGATCCCTGCCAGTCCCTAAGTCACCCGCCGGTACCCCAACTAGTCCAGTGTACGCCAGGAGGCGCCCCTTGAGGGGAGGGTACTGTCACAGTCCGCCTGCTCCAGTGTTCTGGCTCATCAAGCGAACCACGAGCGGCTGTGCTGATGCACAGCTGACTCAAATTCTAATCAGCACAGCCGGCGTGAGTTTCCAATCAGTGCGACATATAAGCCCGACTTCCCTCAGAACTCACTGCTGGTTCATTGCATCCTGTTCATGCCAGACGACGCACTCCGTTTCTCCATTCACCATCTCCTACACATCGCTTCCTGGACTCTGTTCTCTCATTCGGACTACGTACCTGTTTCCCTGTCATCAGCTCACCCCCTACATCGGCTCCGTCGGTTCTCCCCCCTCTTCCGCCCATCATACACCGGACTGGACTTTCTGTGAGTCATCTTCCCCACGCTTTAGTTTAGTTTATGTTTAGCTCACCTCGGCCTTCAGATCCGCCTTTAGTTAGTTATGTTTAGTTTAGTTTTTCTTCCCCGTTGCTTTCCTCCGGCTTTCTTTATTCAGTGTTTTCTGTTCATTTATATTTTTTCATTAAATCGTTATTAATTTAACCACCCTGTTTTTGCCTGCTGCTTGGGTTCACACGCCTGCACGTGACAACATTCTCCTAATGGAGTGACACACAGCATGGTTAGACATTATTTTCTACCACAAGATGAACTAAATGAATTCACTCATCCTCTTTTTCTCTGTCACTATCTTCATATACCTGCCTTACTTCTGTGTGTATTGCTGTTTAACATTCTAGCAAGCCAAACGGTGGTATGAACACGGTAAACACTGAGCCACTGTTGTCAACAGAGCAAAATGGGCAAGGCACTGCAGACTGTCCTATTAATAAACTATTACAGACAAGTGGCAAACTTGAGGAAAAACAAAGCTAAGGTGTCTGGTGAAGGTGTTGGGCCACCAGCAGGACAGGTCATCTACCTCTGCACTGATTTTCCAAGTCTGTATGATGAACACCATTTTTTCAAGAGGATTTTCCTTCAGTTGCTGTTTACAGATTGGTGGAGAATGCTGTCTAACATGTCAGTCCAAACTCTTTTAGAGGTGTTCAACTGGGTTGAGGTCTGGTGATTGTAAAGACCATATTACATGATTCATGTCAAACTATTCGGTGAGTCCTTATATCCCGTGGATGGTGTATTGTCATCCTGCAAAAGACCACTCCCATCCGGATAGAAACGTTCCATCACATGATGAAAGTGATCACACAGAACAACTTTGGATTAACTTGCAGTGAATCTTCCCTCTAAGGGAACAACTGGGCTCAAACCAAGCTTGTAAAATGCCCCCGCAGCATAACAGAATCAATAGATCCCCTCACTACAGGGATCAAGGAATCAGGTTTTTCTTTGATTTGTCACCCTTCTGTAAATGTTAAACTAAGAAAATATGTTCTGTGTAGCAATAGAGACACTGAGTGTGTGTGTTCAAGTCTGGTGAGTAAAAGGGCAGTAGTCATGGGTAAAAGTGTTCCTGTAGGAAGATGAGTTGGAGGTAACCAGGTGAGTTTAGACAAATGTCACTCCTTAGAAAGAAGGGCACGTCAGGCAACCTGGATACAAGTTGCTGACAATCTCTTTTTTCTCTCTGTTTGATGATGACAAACACAAACTGCTTTTAACATCCTCTGCGAGGTTTTCAAGGAAAGAATACAATTTCTCCACACTGCAGACTTTGTTCTGCTAATGCACACAACTGTTTGTTTTAGCAGCTTTCAAAGAGCTTTGCCGCTCAGTAGCCATTTGCATAACTCAACAAGTTCTCCTGGCACTGCAGAGTATGAGTAATACACAGTCAACTAGATGAAACGAGGAGAAATCCAGCCGTCTGGATGGAAAGTGGGATCAAGAGATGGAGGGCCAAACAGGGAGAGAGTGAAAAAGACAAGAGTCTGGGTTGAATGAGGACACAGAATGAAACAGTCTGTTCATTGGATGCAACACTTCTGGAGATACGCTGTGTCCTAGAAAGTGAACAGATGTACCAGCTGATGGAGTGAACACAGTTAATGGTCACTTTATTCAACTATGAGAAGATGAGATACTTTTTCAACCAGTGTGAAGAAACAACTTTTGATATTGCCTTAGAAATTAGTACATTTTCATTTGGAAACTTTTTGGTATCTAAACTGAAAGAAAGCACTCAATCAAAACTTTTTCACTGATAAATTTACATGCAGAAATGCTTTCAGACAGTGCAGATTAACAAGAAAACTGGTTCAGGTCTAAAAAATATATGTAGTGAAAAGTGGTGCAGTGGATAATACTGGCACCTTACAAGTCAAATGTCAGTATTTGTTTAGCTTGTTGTTCCCTGTGCCTGTGTGGGCTTTCTCTGGATGATGTGGCTTCTCATAGACATGTCTAGGTTAACTCATGACCCAACATTTTAAAAGTGTGACTGCATGGTTTTCTCTCTGTCAGTTTTCCTGTGATAAATCTGCAACCCAGCCGTTCACCCAAAGTCAGCTGAGTTAGGCGCCAGCTATCCCATGACCCTCAACAGAATAAAGAGGTGTATTGTGTACCAATAGGATGAGTAAATCCAAATCACATGGCAAATTTTCAACTGACCATCAGACGTTTAGGTAGTTTCTAGGTTTATTTGTCCATTTGTTGTAAAGCCTGCCAGTGAAAAGAGAAAGTATCAGTTTTCTTTTTGTTAGATAACAAAAACACATTTAAGAAATCCCATGAGCCTGAAAAATCTCAAAGGGTTGGAGTGTTCACCTCAAAGACCATCCTGATGAATCTGATCAGTTCTGACAGCAACATCTCAAGGCATACACACATGGACATCAGCATCTACATTGACCAAGGATGACTCTCTTTCCTCAGGACAGACGCAAAAAGCTCACTTGGACAAAGTACGGTCATTAATTCTGTGGTCAGAGAGGACAAGAATGGATTTCTTTGCTCCACAGGTTACCTAAAAAGCACCATGCTGGCATAAATTCACTGATAGTTTTGATCGACACGTGTCCCTGAGCAGCAAAAAGAGAGATAGTCTCTCCACTCAGACAATGAAAAGTTGATAAGTCAGACCCAGCACCTGCTCCAAAGGAGGGACTGGCTGCTATATGGTGATGGATGTGAGGTAAAAGTGGACCGAGATAACCATGTGGCTGCTACATATATGGAAGCCAGAGAGGGCCCATGTGGTGAGGTGAGTGTGCTCATACCCAGGATGAGACTGGCACACTGGGAAACACACGTCCTGAATCACGTCCACAATCCAGGAAGACAGCTGAGACTTCAACAAGGGACTGCCCAGTTTGCTGAAGTCAAAGCAGAAAAGAGCAGGTCAGTCTGTCTGGAAGCCTGGACAGGACACATCTAAACCTGGTGCTGGGCCTTCTGGTCTTCTCTGGAAGAGGCAAGCGACTACAGCTTAACCAACAGAGACAGGTGGAATTTAGATCAAACATGTTAGCTCACATATTGTAAACAATGTGCTGCTATAGGGAATGACAGCTGCAGGAGCTGGAGAGTCTACTGGCCAGGTTGGGGACTGCTTTGAGGACCACTGTGCCTTAGTAGCAGCTCTCCCTCTTCTATCTCATTGGCTATTATCACACCTCTAAAAAGCCTCCAGTTACACACGTGGACAAAATTGTTGGTACCCCTCAGTTAAAGAAGGAAAAACCCACAATTCTCACTGAAATCACTTGAAACTCACAAAAGTAACAATAAATAAAAAAAAAATTGAAAATGAAATAATCAAAATCAGCCATCACTTTTGAATTGTTGATTAACATAATTATTTAAAAAAACAAACTAATGAAATAGGGCTGGACAAAAATGATGGTACCCATAACTTAATATTTTGTTGCACAACCTTTTGAGGGGTACCAACAATTTTGTCCACGTGTGTACGACCTCTAACGAGCCACCACATACCTCTGATGCACAGTGGCAACATTCCTGCAGTTTAGCTGCAGCAGTTTTGTTGCATCAGCTTCAGTAAACAGTCCCAGTCTCCCTGCTGGGGCTGGGAGAGCTAAAGGGGGCATCTAGCAACCCAACAATATGCTAAAGCTCTGCCTGCATTTTAATAATGGAGGAGAAACATGAGAGACTGCTCACAACTATGCAAGTTGTTCGATTGTTGTGAAAAATAAAGGTTTTTGCATTGATTTCTGAGAAAGGATATGAATAATTTTAGACATGGTGTGTCTTTTGTGAAAATGTACAAAAGTAAATAAATAAAATAGAGAAGTTCAAACTGACCATTGCAAAGTGTTACCGTCATTGTCTCTTGCTTATCTTGTATTGCATGTTAGTTTTGTATTTAAGTCAATCAGCTGTTACTGAATGAATTAATGATAAATTGATGTTGTGCCTTTTTCTATTTCATCATCTGATGTGGAAAGATAAAGGTGGGAGAGGCAGGCTGTGTGCCTAGAATACAGTATAGATAGGTGTTACTAGACTTTGTTGTTGTAGATGACTGATGTCACTTTCATGTCTCCAGAATTAATATAAAGCTTGTGATAAAGACTGACACAGTAGAGCACAATTCATCAGCTGTTCAGTACACTTTTCCATCATATTTATCTTGCTAATGTTGGCAATACAAATCTGAACCTCGCTTATCTGAAACCAGAACTAACAAAAAGAGTTCAACTAACCCAGTGTTTGACCCACAGCAAAAGGCTCCATAGTTCGAGATTATTTTCTCTGGCTTCTCTATTCTGTATCCTAATTCTTTGAGTCTGAGGCTATTTTCAGGGTAATTTCAATAAAGTGACCATTACACTCATTATTACACATATTATTACCACTATAAGGACTCACCATACAAGCTCCATATATTTATACATACATATATTGTTTTAGAGCAGTCTATCAACTAATCTATCTTTGGACTGTGGTAATAGCAGGCATAGGAAGAACTCCACACAGAAAGGCTCCGGCCAAGATTCAAATCCAGGACCTTCAATCTGTGAGGTGCACAGTTACACTCACATCTGTGTGGGAAACTCGTGTGGGCTAAATGTAGCTTCAATGCAGAAGTACACTAGTGGTCAAAAGTTTACAGCGCCCCAATTTTTCCATTTTTTTTTGTGAAATTCAAGTAGTTCAAGTCCAATGAATGGCTTGAAATGGTCCAAAGGTAAGTGGTGAACTGCCTGAAGTAAAAAAAAAAAAAAAAAAAGGGAAGGTTACCCCAAACTAAAAAATAATGTACGTTTCAGAATGAAACAAAAAGGCCTTTTACAGGGAACAGAAATGGGTTAGCAATTTAAAGCTGTTCTGCAGAAATGGAGGTTGATCAAGACTTCAAAATTGCTGCAACCAAATCCAACGGGTTTCCCAGCTTCACGTGTTTTATTCTATGCTTTCATTTCAGAGGACAATGAGACATTAATATGCATCATTTCCAATACAAAACTGGAAAAACAACAGTGTTATAAAACTTTTGATGTGTAATGTATAAATCAAGCTTTGCTCTACAATATTTAGGGACCTCACTGTCCTTTTATCTATTATCTAACTAACTATGCCATTGATGTGGATACTACAAATAAGATCAAAACTCTTAGTAAGACTAGAATTAGTTAGTTTGTGTGAACTGTCCCTTTATTAAGGAATTATTTGAACAAAAGATTCAGTCTATTTGAGCATGCATGATCTATGATAAACAATAAATCAAAAAAAGAGCACCAAGACCAATTACATATTCATTATTGATGGTTTTCACTGATAGGGGCAGTGCTCTGCTTATTCAGAGTTAACACATGGTGAAATGTAGACAGAGCAGAAAGCGGAGAAGCGAGCGCTATCAGTAAATTGACTCCAGTAACATGCAGACATCAAACAGAAGCTGCAGCCCTCCACCAGAGCTGCATGTCCTGGGGTGAGAGCTGCTCCTGCCTGGGGCACGTCTTGTTAAAAACACTTGGCTGGATTTCTGGTCTGGTTGCTGTGAGTGTGTGTGTGTGTGTGTGTGTGTGTGTGTGTGTGCGCATGCACATACATTATCCAGATACATGCACCCCAATTATGGCTAAGTGTTGACAGGTGTTGAGCGCTGTTCGAGTCCTCCGTGTTTGAATTGAAAATTCTCTGGAGAAGAGTAATGCTTGTGCCTCGGAGACCTCATCTAATCTGACTGCTCCTATTGATCCACCTTATAAGCTGAAAAACTCGTAAAGCTCCCCTAGAACCAAGCTGTTTATATAGGAATTGATTAAATTCTGGGAAAAACAGGGCTTGTATCATAAAACGGGATTGATGGTGCTGATTCTTTTGAGATAAGAACTGCAGATTTAAGTTACGCTGAACAGATGCAGGACCTGACGACACTGGATCTTTTGCAGCACAATGAAAAGTTGAGAAATAGGATTGATGTCAGCGAGCAGGAGTCTTTTCTTTTCACGAGTAGCTGTAGCAAACACAGTTGAACAGTTGTGGAGGGGGTGCAGCTCAAGCAGAGGCTGTCTGAGGTCGCTCCCTTCATCGGCTGCCTCTTCTGTCTTAACAGTGGCAGCCGAGACTGATACATGAAGCCTGGAAGAATAGGGAGCAAAGGGAATTCAGCTGTCACAGAGACCCCAAATATAACCTGAAGAAAACCCCATTCTCCAATTCTCTGCCTGCCTCGCGCTCTCTAGCCATCCCTCTTTCTTTTCTATGTCATTCAGCCTCCAATCTTCATTGTTATTGCTCATTCCAGGTTTAAAATTCACTTGCAAATACAAAGAAAACCATTCATTTTTAAGCATTCAACAAGATCTACCTCTCTGGAGGACATGCAGCTGAGATTGTGAAAAGCACACCAATGAAGCTGTAGATGTAAATCACTTTCTTGGATGTCGCTCTCACACTTCGAGGCTTGTTTAATAGGAAGCTTGGCTTTCCTCCATTTTCCAACTTTCTCAGGCGACAGATCTTGAGGAATAACAAAACACCAGAGAGAGGGACCTGCGGGGATGCTGCTGCTGATTATTTTTGTGCCCTATCACACTTTTCATTTTTGTTCTGCAATTCATGCAATCATTCTTTACGCTCATATTGTAGTGGCAATTTGCATGGTTGGCAGAACTGAGAAATATTTCTAAAATCAGATTTAGACTTTAATGAGGATTGCACCCGATGACTTTGAGTTTCTTTTTCTTTGCTGTTGTAACCTAGTCACCAAAAAACTATTGCTTGCAAGTAACAAATTAGCTGTATCCGTATGTTTGAGATGCATATGTTAGCAAGCAGGTGTTTAATGGGCTCCTGATGCTGAGCACTGATGTGTGTCCTATAGCTCTGCTGAACATACTCACACACTCATGTTCAGTTCCTAATTGGAGAACCACTAATTACAGTGCCATGAGCATTGAAGCCAGAGTGTGAATAACAAAAAGGTTAGTTTGACTGAGCAAACTCAAGTGCAGCAACAATATATATATATATATAGGCATATATAACAGACATATTTTTCTTGTTCCCTGAAAAAGGCCTTTCTGTAGAAGTTTGGGTTCAGTTCAGTTCAGTTTTGGGTAACCTTACCTTTTTTTAACTTTAACTTTTGGACTTCAACTACTTGAATTTCAATAAAAACTAAAAAAAAACAAACTTCCTGGGGCCTTCTAAAACTTTTGACTGATAGTATATGTTTAATTGTGACACTTTTTTTCACAAATATAGCATAAATGGACGAAGTAATGGCATTTTATATTCAGACATGACTGTAAAATGCACCTTCACAGGTTGAAGACATACAAACACAACACAACCATGAATCTAGTTTGTTTTGTTTTGGTTTTTCCTTTAACTTTTGCAAATGCAAAACCCGGTGTAAAATTTAATTTAATTTTAACATAATGGAATTCTTAGGTGCATATTTATCATTTTTGTTGGGTTTTATTGTGTGTTTTTAGCTGACAGAGGCACTTACTCCAACAAGTATTTTGATAATTACTAACCATGCCTTTAAATAATGCGATAGGAGAGGAAGGGAGGTGGGATGAATACTTTTATCTTGCCAGAAGAGGTTACAAGTGACATCTCTTCCTTTATTTTAGTTGACGCATTACTATGACCTTTCTAATAGGCAGCGTGAAGTCCCACATAGCAGCCGTTTAATCCTTCATACTGTAAAAGCTCAGCCGTTCTGTGTATGAGCTCACCTCTGGATTCACTGTGTCTTTTACTGGAGGAGTGCTGAACCCTGAGTTGGGCTGAACCTTGTTTAAGCTTAATTTGCATAAAAGCACTGGATTAGTCAAGATGAATACACAAAAAAAGACTGTCCACCTCCTGTCCATGAGTGAGTGGGAAGCCACAGGTCTCGACTGACAGCACACATTCAGCACATTTGGCCTTATCCCTGGAATTCAATATGTGGGCGAGTTAGATAACTGTAGTCTAACTGTCAGTATAAATAACTTACACAAGTTATCTCTACTGTAAGTAGTTTCTTATTGAAGACGTGGGCCTGAAAGTTTGAAGAAAGAAGGCTGCAATGTTCACCACTAAACACAATACAAAGATGTCAAAGTGGAAATTCTGGGATAATGAATAACCCAAGGTTGAAAGGCAGACCAGTCAGTATGTTGTTTACCAGTAAAAACATGTTTTTTTTCTTAATGCAGATTAATGATGCTATGTCACCTCAAGGGAGTAGCTGAGCAGGTTAAAGTAGGTCCAGTGAAACCAAGACTTTAAGTGCAGCAGCGTGTCATTATTAAGGTGATTAAACAAGCTCAGGTTTAGCTGAACAACAGGCAGACCAGATATCCACCCATCACAGCTACCCAGAGTCAGTTAACCTGCACAACATGTTGGCCATGCATTCTTGTGGATGTAGCTCCATTTTGACGTGGGCTCTAAGAAAAACTTACAGTTGATCCGTCATGGATTCATTCTGTAGAACCTCCTTCAAGGCTGTTTTCAGGGGACATAAAAGTACATACTCCAGGGTAGGTACTTCAGATACAGGGAGAACAACAAGCATCTGTTTTTCTTTCTCTTGATGTCCTTGTGGAGTATCAGTCCTCCCCCTCAGCAGTGTATAATTCACCATATGGGATAAAACAACAAACCCTCCCATTGCTCTGTGTCCTACATGCTCATAAAAATGGAGTTATGTCCAGTAATAACTATTTGTTGCTGCTTTGGCTCACAGTGTGTGTGTGTGTGTGTGTGTGTGTGTGTGTGTGTGTGTGTGTGTGTGTGTGTGTGGTGTGTGTGTGTGTGTGTGTGTGTGTGTGTGTGTGTGTGTACTGAGAGGCTGATGATCTTCAGCTTCTAAAACTCTATCTTCTTCTTCTTCTTCTTTGATTTAATTGTTATTCCACTTCCTTCATCTTTTCTACAGAAGAATCTGGCTGTGTCCGAAATGGCATACTAACGTACTACGTACTACATACTCAATGAGTATATACTGTATACTACGTACTATAAGTATGATTAGAATGCCGACCGTTCACACTGTAGTATACTACTACGTTTCCCATAATGCATTTCAAACCTCCGATGACAAAAACCGGAAGTACGGCTATCAAATATCTCGGCTGAATGCCGGCTTCAGGTCGATTTTACGCTAACAAACAGTCACATAATTAATGTGGCAATTTCAAGCCGGCACTCCTCATGCAGTTATTAGCCAGATTATGCGAATCGTTTCAGTTGTAGCTGCAGGCTACTGGAGGTAGCTGCTACTTGTTCTGTATGCAAAGTGAGCTGCTGCAACTAGCTGCTAGCATTCAGTAGCACGTTGTGAGGCGTCTGACAAATTTAAAACGTTGGTCAGAAAGCGCCTATTTCTCAAATCTGTGGGGTGATTAGGATGACTACTTAACCACATAAAATAAAATAAAAATCGCCCCGGTCAGGCCACATATCCCGCGGAGGCTTGCATTTCGGTGGATAGCTCGCAAAGCATTATGGGGCGGTTGAGTATGACTAGTGTGGTCACTGCGCATACTTAAAAATGTTCCGGAAATAGTATACATCCAGGTATTTCTCGCATACTCAGTCTTTTCATACTATCTAATGTGAACGCACTACATACTTATTTTGACATCACACTTAGCATGAGTAGTACGTTAGTATGCGATTTCGGACACAGAATCTGTTTTTCTTTGTCTCCTTTTGTTCCTCTTCTTCTTTTTCCATATTTGGGCAGAAGCCTCTGATTGGCCACTCAGCTGGACTCGTAGCCAATCAAAGAGCTGCTTAATTTTAGTTACTCTGCCAAAGAATGGCGGAGTTATGTGACGACCATCGTACATTTGTCTGTCTGTCTGTCTGGCAGCAACATTACTCAAAAACAGACTAACGGCTTTGGATGAAATTTTCAGTGAAGGTCAGAAATGACTCAAAGACCAAGTGATTAGATTTGGCAGTGATGCAGCTTATAGTCTGGATCCATGGATTTGTTCAAGATTTCTGTATCATTGCAAGATACCTGCATTGTAACCATGACAACAAGTGAACACTACATAGCTGCCTGCTGATGATCACATGATTGTGATCCTACTACAAATCCACGGCTGAGGACTTATCAGGACTTATCCATCAGAAATGATCCAAGGAACAACTGATTAAATTCTGGAGGTGTTTCTGAGTCCCATCAGTTCCTGTCTCCCGCTACATACTTAGGTCACATGATTAAACATGCATAACAAGCCTGTACTCAGCACAAGGTCATTTTGTTTGTGGGTACATCTATAATAAATTAACATATTCTATGTTGTCGTGATTTCTGACACAAATTTTTCAAGATTTCAACTTTTAGAAATGATTTGACTGAGCATCCTTGGCGGAGTACTGCACTCTCTGAGTGCTTTTCTTGTTTGAACTGTGAACCGTCTGCAGGCAGCATGTTTTTATTGCCTCTGAACATGTTAACATTGAAGCTGTCCAATCAGAGGCTGAAGGAGTAACTACATAAATGAAAATACAATGAAAATTTCAATAAATACATTAAAATGTTTGCAGTTTTTGTTAAGTGAAACTGAAAAAATCAAAGGACTAAAATTTGATCAAAACAAAAATCAGCTTTTTATCAGAAGATTGAGCATAAAGTTAAACCAGTATCAGCTGCCAAAATTAACAATTTCTTCTCTCCAGCAACTTATGAAGCAATATGTATCAGCAGATAAAAAAATCGGATTCATCGAGTAGTTCTTCTGCTGTGATACTTTTTCCTGTATAATTATTGTGTAAAACTGTACCTCTGAAAACAAGCTGTTTCTGTTGCCTGAGACTAAAGAAACATGAAAGCCAAAAGTCACCTAAAGAAATGTGGTAATGAGTTTTTGTTGCGACTGAAATATTGTGGTTTGCAGAATTAACTCCTGGTTATATCGTATTACACACAACAGACGTGCACTTGCACACACTTCCCCCTGATTACTTAATGCTGCCTGACCTTCCCAGCAGTCAGATGCACTCAGGAATGAATGGATCATTTGTTTTAACCTTGAGGAGGTGTGCAAAGTCTAACCTGCAGGTCTTTGTAAAATCAAATGGTGGAAATGTAAATACCCAAAGAGCCTCACAAAAGCAGAGAGAAAAAGAAAGACGAGCAGAGAACAGGAGACATTGAATTCATTTTCTCATTCCAACTCAAGGCTGGTATAAATTTGAAAAAGACAGAAAAATAAATCCACCACTTTGGACTCATCGGGTCTGATTTTTATTCCAAAAAGGTTTAATTTCATGGCTTGAGGAATTCAAAGCTTCAATGCTACAACACAAGATCCCAGCCCTAATTAGCTGGAGAACCTTTAGAGAATCAGTGTTTAGCTGTTTGACATGTTGGAATGTGTTTGTCTCCAAACAGATTGCAGCCTCCCATTTTATTTTGATTCCAAAAAGATTTGCTGGTGACAGAAACCACAGTGGTTTATAAATATGGTTTGTAACTTAAATGGACAGAAAACACGCATCATAAGACAATCAGTGACATTAATCATCCTCTCCACTCTTGCCCTATGTAATTATTAATGTATGGTTTATACCATGTTGTGCAAAATTGTACAAAAGAGTGTTAGGTTTTGAAGTGCACCACTGAGCAATTTATTTAAATGTTAAACGATTTCAGAATGTACCACTTGTCAATGACAATAGAGCATTTCCTCTTATAAAATATCTAAAACACTTTCTAAAACGTTGGCTTGGCTGGAGGAGTTGTGCTGTGTGGAGTTTTCTACTGGATTCAAGTTAGGCAGCATACTTGTCCAGGTCATAGGTTTTATTTTTTTCTACTTTAGAAATGGTTTTGTGACTTTGGCAGTGTGCTTTGGAGTGTTTTCTTGCTGTAAGATTCCTCTTCTTTCAAGCTGCTGCACTTTGGGAGTCATCTTCTAAGTCAGTATTTGAATCTATGCCCAGACTTTATGACACTGTCTGTCTCCACATGACCTTCTGCTCATGCACTGACATATATGTGTTTGAAGTAAGAGGATCATAGCGTTTGTTATGAGTGGCTGTGCAGGCCTCTCAGACTTTACAATCAATTTGTTGTTTGTTTTTAATGCTCATTGTGAACTGATTGTTTTATATAAAAGGACAGATCTCATTATACATTGTATTGTAGAATGACAATAAAGTATATTCTATTCTATCCCATCATTTTGTTGTTCTCTCTGCTTCCTTTCATTCAGAAGTTTGGAAACTTTTGTTTTTGTGCTTTATTGAATTGTGTTTTGTGTTTTTTTTCTTTTGTCAGTGAATGAAATGTGATGTGTTCCATCATACTTCCACCTCCGTGCTTCACTGTCAGGACGATGCATTCACTGAGGGAATCCTGACCAGGTACATAACAAATATTTTGGACCATCTGAGCCAAACAATTTTACCTCATCTGACCAGAGAATGTGCTTTCAAAAGTCTTCTGACTACTATTCACGTGATTTAGCAAAGGTTACCAGGAGTGTCAAACTCATTTTAGTTCAAGTTCCACGTTCAGCCCAATCCGGTCTTAAGTGGGCCGAACCAGTAAAATCATAACATAATAACCTATTAATAACCACAACTCTAAATGTTTCCTTTGTTTTACTGCAAAAAATGTACATTCTGAAAACATCCATCCATCCATCCAGTCTCTATACACCACTTTATCCTCATTAGGGTCATTGGGGGTGCTGGAGTCTATCCCAGCTGACTCGGGTGAAGGCAGGGGACACCCTGGACAGGTCACCAGTCTGTCACAGGGCTACATATACAGACACACAATCACACTCACATTCACACCTACAGGGAATTTAGAATCATCAATTAACCTGCAGTCCTCCTGTGCTGTCAGTCTGTAGGCTTTAGGCTGAGCTTCAGCGTTTAGCATTACAGTCAAAAAACACTGTTCCACTGATGGGCATTTAAAAAAAAAAAGACCAACATTGATGCAGAAAGATAGTTTAAATCCACATATTCCTCTTCTTGGTCAAAACCTCGGGCTAGTATCACCCACAATGCAACTCAACGTTGGCCAGTTCAATCAGAGATGGTGTCATGCCAGACACAGACATACTCATGTCTTTTCTTTTTTTTGGTTTTGCTCTTTGCCGTCCCTGTCTGCACTCTCCTTTCTCCACCTACGTAAATGTTAGGTGTGAGTTGCCGTCCCCGGGATGACAGATGTGTAAGTGCTAACCTTCTCCACTTTCACACCCATCCACTCCCATCCGCTGGCCCCTTGGGTGACACGGCGAGGCACGACGGCTGCAGAGGGCTGGCTGCCACAACCACTCAAGCATCAGCCATTAAACACAGAGATGAGGCCATGTGTGCTGCTGAGCCGGGGAGCAGGTGGTCACTCGTCCAGGTGAGAGGCGGTTCAAAGAAGAGCTGCTCTTTGACAGGTATTGGAAACTCGTGCAATGTGGAAAAAGTGGAACTGAGCTCAGGCAAATTATCTCAAACGAACAAATCCACAAAATCCTGCTTTCCTGACAGATTGACTGCCACCTTGTTTATTTTGTTCACTGTTTTTTGAAAAGAAATGTGTTTGAGGCTTTGTTATGTCTTTGACCTTTAATTGACAACGCTACAACGCAGCCTGGATGGAGGCTGAAATTTAAAAATCCTCTTGAGTTTGGAGATATTGATTGACAATGCAGCTGAAAGAATGTTGTTATGAATAATGCTTGTTAATGAACAGACTCCGCTGTAACACTGGGAATCACACATTCATTTTCTGCCAAAAACAAATGGATGTGCTTTGACTGCATAGCATCTGTGGAAGGCAGAACGAATGCAGGAACGTCTGTCACAGAATGAGGCTTCTTCACTCACATCAGCACAAACACATAGAAGAGGGAGCCTCTGTAAGCTCCTGGCTGTGCCATTGAAATTTAAAATTCATTGAATCAACAGTATTTTCATTTAGATTAAAGCTCTGGTTGCTACTCCATTACCAGTTCATATAGAACTGTGATGTTTGCAGGTCATGAAAGCATGCACACGTACTGTAGCGAGGTAATAAATGTCACACAAACAACACACATGTTGAAGAAAACATGACATCAGTCACTGATAAACATCAGACAGAGACTTCAAGAAAAGATGTCTGCTTATTCTAACATAAATGTGAAATTACAAATGCTCAACACCATGAGTGTCACGACTTCGCGGGTCGGACCCGAGCAGAGAGCCACACTACCAAGGCTGGTTGGAATGAGAATGTGCTTTATTGCAAGGTAGTGAATAGTGGCTCGGTGGGGGGAAACCAGGGTGCAGGAGGAGCGGCTGATGTAGTGGGGGGCTTGGCCAGGTGGGTCTGGAGGCTCCGGGAGGTAACGAGCAGCAGGCTTGCTGCTGTGGGTCTTCGGGTGGTTGGGAGGGAAGCAGGTCGGGGGGTCCAGGCAGGAACGGGGGGTCCAGGCAGGAACGGGGGGTCCAGTGAGGGGGAAACCGGTGACGAATGGGTTGGAGAAAGCGGACAAGGGTTCTGGACGGTGGAGATCCCGGACAGCTGGGTTGTGGAGTCTTGTTTAACAATCTGGCAGGGAGTGGAAGGATGAGCCGGTTCTTATTGCAGAGGTGAGTAATCAGAGGGATGTCCCTCAGCTGTCCAGGAGCCGTAGAGGTGGTTGATTGCCTGAGTGGAGTCAGCTGAGAAGCTGAACTCCACTCAGGCACCGAGCTGTAGAGGGAGAGACAGGGCAGAGGAGCGGATGGGAGACAGAGAGAGACAGGGGTAGAGGAGCGGATGGGAGACCAAGGAGACAGAAACCGAGGGACAGAGAGAGAGAGGAGAGCATGAGTGGGAGAGGAGCAGGAGAGGGAGAGGAAGGGAGGAACCAGATGGGAAAGGGGGTATTGGGGATGTCAGGTGGGAAGGACGGGGGTGAGGAGGGAGCCCTGACAATGACGTGCTTCCATCCACATAGACACAGTAACTCTGGGTCCTGGGAGCCAATCAGATACTTTCTACATGTAGAATAAAGCTGCAAAGTGGGAGGGGCTATTTCAGCCATCTTTGGTTCTGGTCATTAGCGGAGAAATCATCAAGACCTCGCTTCCTGCCATTCAAGACATCCAAGCGCTGCCTGACCCCAGCTAAAACCATTTTGAAGCCCCCACCACCACCATGTTCCATGTGCTGGAGGAGGTTTCTCAGCATCAGGAGCAAAACCACATGATTTTACAACAGTAGCTTCCCCCATGCCATTACACTCCTGAACACCTCACAGCATGCTTCCTCCTCTTTCTTTCTCCATGTGCCATAAACCATGTGCGATATACTGTGAAATGTGCTTCTATTTAGCCAAGGTACCCATATTTATATTTAATGACAAAGACCAAATTTATTATTAGAAGGAACGTGGTGGAGTTGTGTGGCGATCGACGTACATTTGTCTGTCTATTAGCAACATTACTCAGTAACGGATCTTGATGAAATTTTCAGCGAAGGTCAGAAATGACACAAGGATAAAGTGATTAGATTTTGGCAGTGATGCAGCTTATAGTCTGGATCCACCGATTTGTATCCGTACATATCGTGCACATGCATAACACACGTCTTTGCTCATTTTTTATTAAGATTTTATCCATCTGAAATGATATGATAGAGCAGCCACTCTGTGAGTGCTTTTCTTGTATGTTTTTTTTATTAATGTGTTCCTGTAACTACACTATTATGAGCTTTTGCATCGATTCAGATGTGCACTGCCTAGTGTATAACTGCATCATAATAAAAGTCTAAAGTTTAAAAAAAAGTCTAAAATCTGAGTGTGAAAGTCACATTAGTTCCTGGCCCCGAAAAGTATTTGAAGCAGCTATTTGGAGTGATTCTTCATCTTAAATCAGCATGAAACTGTCCTGGTTCAATCATCAGCACAGAATATTACCAAATGGCTCAGAGAATATGTGGCTCTGATAAAAAGACTAGATATGAAGTAAAGTAGTCACCTGCTACTCCTGAGGTTCATTTCTGCAGTCGGACAATGTGCACAAACCTGTAAGCAAAGTTTTGTTTTTATTTTTATTTTTACCTTGAAAACAGTGTAAGTCAATTAATTATTTCATTACTGGGTCAGTTGTTTATGAATCCACACCAGCTACAGTGCAGCTGTTTTTCCAACCTGGGATTACAAAGTAGTATATTGAGCTCAGGCCTCTTCTCACCTCTGGCTTCTTCCAGTTTCAAGTAAAACTCCCAGATTTGTTAAGCTCAGCTGAATCCTTTGCTGAATTCTTCATCACTTTCTCTGTTCAGTTCGTCTCTCTAACTCTACAGGCCTGAGCAAAGACGGAAAAATACTGACCAAAAACACAAATGCATGAAAAAATGTTGTGGTTTACAAACATAGAGGAATAGCCAAAATCAAGAAAACAAGAGCAAATGCTCTTGTGGTACTCTCTGAGAAGGGACCAATTAGATGTCCTTTGTTTTCAGATCATCCAGCTGGTGTTGCATTGTATTCTGTGACCTGTCAGATTCTGTGATCTGGAGCTCTGCAACCAGGCATTTCCCTTCAAACAGCATCAAGTGCTAAGTGCATTAAAACATTAGTGGTTTATCTGACTGATCCAGTAGAATGAAGATTATTGTCACTGTGTTGTTTGTAGCCACAGCGAGTGAGAAAACAGTTTCTCCTTGCAGTGGGATGGAGTTTATAAATGTCACAGAGCACTGATTAAATATGTGATGACACTTCAGAACAGATTTTTTGGGATTTGAAATGGGAGTGAGATTTACAGAACGCTAATGAAGCCTATCCCTCCCAAAAAAGTCAAGTAATACTGACAATGCAATTTAAGAACTATTTGAAATAGAAATACACAATTAATAAAAGTAGCACCTTTTTTCACTCTGCAAGGGTGGGACATGAGAATCTATAATTTGCTTCTACAAAGTCTTATCTCATAGTAGGCCACCAGAGCTAAGCTCAACATTTGGAGTTTTAATTTCCAGCAGAGTTAACAACAGTGTTTGAACAAAAGAAATCTCAACCATGAGCAGATACCAATGAGCAGTGGCTAAAAAGTCACAAAAAAATTCAACAAGATATGATCGGTGCCTTTAAAATCTTTAAAAGGATGATTTCTTGGAGTAAAATGAAACACTACAGCTGAAGTCCCACCAAGCTGTGCCTCATATGTTTGTCTTTTTACAGACTGAACCACGTACAATGTGATTCTGTTTTCACCACCACTAGAAATAGTTAAAGAGTAAGTCTGGTGATGCCCTACATGTTTCTTATTGCCCTTCATAATTAAAGGAAGCTCTCTTTTAATTGCATCTTTGCAATCAAAATTCACATGTGCACCCACATGTTGTGACTTGTGGTTACATTTCCACATGTAATATTCATGTGCCCTGTGACAGACTGGTGACCTGTCCAGGGTGTCCCCTGCCTTCACCCGAGTCAGCTGGGATAGGCTCCAGCCCCTCCATGACCCTAGTGAGGATAAAGCGGTGTATAGAGAATGGATGGATGGATGGATGGATGGATGGATGGATGGATATTCATGTGATTTTTCTGTCATACCTGCAGCCTCTCTGGCTTGATTTCACTGGTCCAACAAAGGCAAAGTCTTCTTTAAGAAGTTAAACTATGGAATCATGTAAACAGCTAAAGGAGAATAGTGATCTTATCATGCACATGTATTCTTTGTTTGTTTGTTTTTTGACTGTTAGAGTTTTGGGGTATTTTCATGATAAAACCGTTTTATGGGAACATTTTTGATAGACTTATATTTGGAATTTTGATGTGACCGTTTTGTCCTCAAGGATTCTGCTCTTTGTATCTACTGTAATGAGTGAAATGCTGCCAGCTGTACAGTTAAAGAGAGTTCACATGAATGAAGTCATTCTGAGCCAGGTGTTTCATTTAGAATGGGAGTCAAAGCGAATGATGGCTCACTAAATGAGCTATTTTACAACTTTTTGTCTACAGCGGCATGAGTTCCAATCAGGAACTGAATTGCTCCCAATGGAGGCAACTGTGGCGATGGAAGGGCACTGAATAGAGAGAGATGTGCACTGCAGCCTTTTCTTAGCATGTGGAAGTGAAATGGAGAAATGTGATGAGAACACCTTCACACAGACGTGGTTGAATCCTAATCACTGTTGCATCCCGTAGATATAATTAAAGGATAATCCAGGAGATTTTCCCCACATTTCCGTAGCCTTTTTTTTTAACATGCATTTTCATTTTTCAGCTTTTTATGATGTTAATAGGTATTCAGCATTTCCATTCATCTTTGGTATTTTTCCAAGTTGATATTTTTTAGCAAACAGTTTCCAAATATTATGAGTAAGATGAGAAATTGTGAGCCATAACTGGAATACCAACCATTGACTATGGGTGGTGGAAATGCTATGCTTTGGTTCTGCCTGCATTAGTAACCCTTGAGAAACACTGACACGTTCACCGTCCAATCAGATGATGGCATAAAACATGAGGGAGGCTGCCATCTTGCCACCCCTCACTCAGATTGCTGGGAGAGACCTCTGCACACATCCAGACATCAGATAGCAGCAAGTCTTCACCTTGCAGTGCTGCAGTAAACTTGTCACAATGGTGGACACCTGAGAGTCAGTGCTTTAATGTATTCTACTTGCTTCCACACAGTAACAAGGAGAAACAGCAGCACCACACTCACCAAACAGCAGGTTTAGAGATGATCAGTTGGTGCTCTGTTACAGTTCACAACTGATGGTTTGTCTTTTCAAACACCTCCAAGCTGATAGCTCATGTTGTCCATGACAGGCCTGCAGGGGTGTGGCTAATTTCATAGGGGTCTTATTCTAAAGAGATCTACTTCTCTGTGTAACAGTTGTCCATGACACAGCTAAGGTCCAGAATAATTTTCCCAGTTTGGTTTGGAAAACCTAATCTGGTCTGCACAGACTGCAACCTTGTCCAACCACCAGAACTTGAACTTCTACAGCCAACGGCTGGTGGAAAACCTGACAAGCACTTTAGAATCACCTGTTCAACTATTATCTGTGCAGAAAAATACCCCACCCATTCTCATCTGGCCCTTAAAGAGTGAGAGCATCTACTAGTCTAATTTGCCCTGCTGCAATTTGATAAGAAAGCAAGTGAAGAGTTCTACTCCTAAATCTAATAACTCTAAACTTTCATCAACTGTAGAATTTAGAAAATATATTTTAATGAGCCCGGAAAAGCTTTGCATCATTGTCCAGCAGTGCTTTGCATTAGCTGTCATTAGAGTGTTAGTGTGGCTGTTTCATCCACTTTTAAATGAAAGCAAACGTTAAACTGGCTGCTCCACCTGTTGTTCCTCACATAGCTGGTAGAACACATTCTGATATGTAGTTCTATATAGAGCACTGTAATCTGAATAAGATAATCTGATCAAGCTTCATAAAAAGCTTGTATCTCTATCTGGTTTGTACATATGAAAAGATATACTCACATGCAAAAGAAACACAAGTCTAGTGTAGAGTTTCCAACTATTTAATTTTTAACATAAAGTATACCAATACAAACTGTCAGATTTTCCTACAAATTTGAGGTAAAACAGTTCATTGGTAGGAAAAACACATAGCATCAAAATAATCCATTACGGTGAAAGATATGCGGAAAAGTTTGATCAGTTACTTTAACGTCACTCAATACCTGGTGTGACCACCATTAGCATTGACCACTGCAACACATCTCCTGTACATGGAGTTGATCAGCCGGTTCGTGAAAGCCCTGGGGATCCTTCGGCACACATCTAACACAGCTGTTTGAAGTTCATCAGCATTGGTAGGCACTGGTCGCACTTGGTGAAGACGTCGCTGAACCTCATCCCACAAGTGCTCGATGGGGTTAAGGTCAGGACTGAGGGCTGGCCATGGCATGACACGGATGTTGTGTTGCTGGAGAAAGGCCATCGTGACTCTTGCAACATGCGGACGAGCATTATCCTGTTGGAAAATGTGGTTACGATGTTGAGCAAAAAATGGAACAACATTGGGTCTGATGACTTCATCAATGTAACGCTGAGCCGTGTTCTCGTCCTTGGCCCACATTCTGGAAGCACATTGGTCCCAGTCTCGCATTAAGTCCAATGCCAGCCCAAATCATGACACTAGGGCCACCCCATGGGTCTCTTTCCAAAACATTTCGGTCAGCAACACGGTCCCCTTGATGTCGCCAAACCTTGGCCCTTCCATCAGCATGCGATAGACAAAAACGACTCTCGTCAGAGAAGATGACACGTCCCCATTCCCGGTGGTGCCAATTTCGATGACCTTGTGCCCACTGAAGCCGTGCTTGACCATGTCTTAGTCGGAGGACAGGGCGACATGCTGGTCGGCAACATTGTAGGTTTGCAGAACGCAGGCGTCGGATGACGGTGTCATGGCTGATGGGTTGATTATGCATTCCGACGGTAGCTCGAGCAGTCTGGCTTGCTGGTAGGAACGGATCTTGCAGGTGTTGCCGTGTAATGTGTCGATCTTGTCGAGGGGTGGTGACCCTAGGTCGGCCGCTTCGGGGAAGGTCATCGGTGCTCTGTGTGGTGTTGTATCGACGCTGGAGATGGTAAATGGGGGTGATGTTGACATTAAAGTGACGGGCAATGTCTCGAACAGACTCTCCAGCTTGCAGACATCCGATGGCTTGGTTCCTCCCAATTTGGTTTAAGCGTGGCATAGTTAAACAGCAAGTGAAATGCCTATGATCTTGAATGAAATTTATACCCACTGAAGGTGTCGATAAATCGTGCATATTCAGTTGCACGTGCAAAGTGTGAATCATGTCCACATCATCAATGCATTGGTGTATTGCCACGATTCGTTTTCCGTTTTCGGTTTTCACACCAACCTTACAAAACGCAACAGAAAATATTAAGAACACACCATGCACCACAAAGTACCAAATGCATTTCTGTTTTGGGAAACCAAATTCAATTTTTCATCGGGTAAAAGAAACCTGCGTTTCTTTCGCATGTGAGTGTATATAGAGAGACTTTTTACTGCTGAGTTTCCATTGAAGTCCATTTGGAAATTCTTTGTGTATTTTTTTTACTGAAAAGCTGATTCTAAAATGATTGTCTGCAGTATCACTTCTAAGATTTTGATCTTGGGCCAAAATCAATGTATTGGAAATGTATTGTTTTTTTTACTATCGAAACTATTATGTTTACTTTGATGAACTTTGCCACTGGAGATGGTGCTTTTGATTAAAGCTCGTGTCCGGAGTTTGAATCGCAGCGTCTCCCAAAACACTGTTGGTCCCACCCTCCCTCCCTCTGATTTCGCCCCTTTATTTGTGCACGCGTGCAGTACATGAGAGAAGTGCCCGGAGTGCTGCAGCATCTCGCCTGTTTTGCTGTTTTCCACTCTTCTACATTTAGTACATTTAGTAAATAATAAAGGATTACGTTAGAATTCTGTATTCAGTCTAACTTGTCCTAATACCAAAATAACATGAATCTGCTAGGACGAACGAGTAAAGTTTCAATATGTGATTACACTCGTGTATCCCTCTCGATGACGTTGTTTATCAAACTTAGTGCATTTACGCGTGTATATGTGTTACATTGTTTATTTATTTCTATCTAGAGTTCAGAATTGCATGACTCCTCTGATGAAGAGTATGTCCCAGACGCCCCAACATCTTCCTCCAGAGGTCGGGCATCTAAACGAAGCCGTCAGGCGGGCTATGGAGGCCGTGGTCGGGGAGCGACGCGAGCACCCCGAGCCAAAAAACGTCCTGCAGTCTCTTGGCCTGACAAGCCGTGGGATTGGTAACTTTTCTGGAAGCTGCTGAGCCCTGATGCTCTCTCCTCCACAAGCAAAACAAATGTGCTCGCGGTTGCGTAGTGTGTAGCTCGCCCACCTCTGCATGGGCTTGCTTGCTGTGCGCGTAACCGTTGATTGACAGCATGACAAAGCGGAAGCTCAAACTTGATTGGCTAGCTGCCGACCGGCGCTTTTTGGATTAACATGGAGGTCTATGAGAGGAAGGCGGACTCAGGAATAAATTTTCATATCGCGTCATACTAACATTATATTATAGTATCGAACTAGACTAACACATTTAAGCTTTGTTAAACAATGATACATAAATTGAAAACAAACGGAAACTCCGGACACGAGCTTTAAGAACCATGACTGTGAAGTCCAAAATGGAGAAAGCTCATTTAGTTGTGTCACACTAAACAATATTAAATACCCCAACACACCCAGGAATAATGACCACCGAGCTTTCCTCCTCATATTCATCCATTTTGCATAAACAAAACTGCAAAACCAGGGATTTCCAGTGTACAACCTGCAGGCAGTCACTGTGTCTCCAGGCTGCAAATATATTTCTGTGCTCTCTAAGTGCTCACTGGCTTCACCTCTCAGCTATAAGGTTGCCTCTTGGTATAACCTTAAAATGACAGCCTCCATGCCCTTTTGGTGGTAAGACTGTCAGCACATGTTTGGGCTTCAACCACATCCAATCGCCCATTGCAACATTCTGACTACACCAATAGAAAATGACTGTTACCACTGTCATGTGACACTTCTGTGTGTATGTGTGAAGGTTTTACACTTAATTAGTCATAATAATTAATCAAGAATAGAAGCTATTACCCTGCTGAAGCATTCCTGAGCTGAAAGGCTTTCTACAACTACACACAGACTTACTCTATACATGCATGCAGGTGTGCACGCTCACGTACACAATAGAATGGAATGGAATTATAGTGCACCAGCCTCTATTAGTCTGCACTGATAACAGTAATGAAAAATGCTTACTGGTTCTTATTAACATCAGTAATCATAACAATAATAGTTCATACACAGCTTTGGGTGTTTGTTTGAATGTGCATGTGGGCTTGCAGCTGTTCGTATGGCCGAGTATTGTTGCCTTGACAACAATGGGTACCATGATTATTTCTTTCTTTCTGGCATGACTGGCCCCTCCAGCTAATTCCTAACTCTGTGTAAACACACTGGCAATTAATCCACTGTTACCACTTCTGACCAGAGGTGGGTAGAGTGGCCAAAAATTGTATTTAAGTAAGAGTAACGGTACTTCAAAATAACATCACTCAAGTAGAAGTAAAAAGTAGTCATCCAAAAACTTACTCAAGGAAGAGTAAAAACAAGTTTTTGGTGAAAAGACTACTCAAGTACTGAAAGTACTGAGCAACTGTTTGATTGTAATGTCCAATTTATTTTTTTTAGAAATTATCAGATCAGACAGACAAAAATATAAAATAATGTGCAAATTCTGGTATTTCCAAATAATAAAATTATAAAAATACCAAAAATAAACAACATCTTTACAAAATGACAAGTTAAGGCACAAGAAACACAAATTTCTAAATCTCAGTTTTACAAAACATAAAGCTTTTGAAACAAATACTTGTACTAAGGTAACGTTTGTATGTTTGAACAGTGCAAACTACTTCCAGTGACAATACAACACTCATACAGTCTATGTCATAGACTGTATGTGAATGCTGTATCCCCCGTATCACGCGGACCTATCACGTCTGACATCACACTTCACTTCGGCTGTGTTAGTAAAGACAGAGATATCCATGCTAATGCTATGCTAATGATCAGACTCTGAAGCAAGATCAAATTTCTCGAAAATGCCCCAGTTTTTTCATTCCCTGTCTGCTGCGTGTGAAGAGTTTGTGCCACTACACCGCTAATGTGACCGCAGGGAGACGTCTGGCGAAACGGAGTCACGTGATTATTTTTGTGTCGTCTGATTGGTGAAACAGTCATGTGGTAGATCCACTGAGGGCATCTCTCTGGCAAAATAAAGCGTATCTAATGCGGTAAATAAAAGGAAACGAGTAGAGTGTAGCCCAGTGTAACGGAGTAAGAGTAGAGTTTCTTCATCATAAATCCACTCCAGTAAAAGTAAAAAGTATGGGAGAGAGAAACTACTCTCAGAAGTACATTTTTTTTCAAAAAGTTACTTAAGTAAATGTAACGGAGTAAATGTAACTCGTTACTACCCACCTCTGCTTCTGACTGATCTGCTGCTGCAGACCACAAGGTCTTTAAAACCAGCCAGGAGTTGATATTTTGAAGTCGTGTGTGTGCACACTGCTGAAAACCAAAGACACAAAACATGAGAACTTGTGAAATTGTTAACCTCCAGGCCATAAAAATTTGAATAACCCGTTCACCTGTGATTTAAAGTGAGGTCTCCTTGCTTTTTTCCTCTTTAATAAATGACCCAAAACAATATTACAGTTCTAAAAAGGATGGTAGTCTGCCAAAAAAGTTATGTTACAATCATCATACGTCTGTCTGTCTGTCTGTCTGTCTGTCTGTCTGTCTGTCTCTGTCTGTCTGTCTGTCTGTCTGTCTGTCTGTCTGTCAGCAACATGACTCAAAAAAGGACACGGATTTGGATGAAATTTTCAGGTAAGGTCAGAAATGACACAAGGACCAAGTGATAAGTTTTTTGCAGTGATGCGGCTAAAACTATGACAAGTGAACACTATGTCAGCTGCCGATCGTCACACAATAATTAAGTTCTGTAATTATGTACAGAGTACAAGCAGCTTGAGCTTTGGATGACTAGAAGCTAATTTTTAAACACCATGTGACCAAACAACTGCAATTGCATTTGCACTACTCCTGTATAATTCTAGTCTTTCAATGTACTCTTCAAATTTTGTGAGGCACAGGGCAGAGTCAAAAATGCTTTTGCTAATTTCATGTGTGGAATATCAGCTATTTTTGGAGCCAGATCTCACTCCTAGTCACACACTGCCACTCTGTCAGGGCCCACTGGTGCCACATTTCAATGCCCTGATTTCCATGTAGTTTAATTTTCAATGCACACTGTAGTTCAATATGTCTCTTAAAAAAGTGTGAACAGCAGAAATAGATGCCATGAGACTGCAGCAAATTGTTCTCTGCTGGTGTCGTCACCATGGCTCCTTTTCGGGTGTCTATTCCTGAACCCAACCAAGTAGTTTTTGTCCTTCAGTTGTAGTCACAAAATAGAATAGAACTAAATGAAACAAATACTGGTTTCACTTCCACAACATCGCCCCTGACCCCTACACACAATCAGCACAAACTACTGAAATGGATGGCACCAACGCCAAAGGACACCTTGTGAATACATCGAAGACGCAAACATTTTTGACAAAATGGCAGGGTTTAGTGACACTCTGGTAAAAGGAAGGACCAAGGAATAGGCTGATTTAACTGGTTAGGGTCAAAGTAAGGTTGGGAGGATCATGCTAAACATTAAAAGATAGGATTAGTTGGGATAAAGGAGTTAGTGTCTTGGGGCTAAGGCTAGTGGAAGGGGCAGGTTTACGAGTTAGGGGGCTATTAATTGACATATTAGCAGGGAAACATCAATGGAACACACATGGAACATTTGGAAAACAAAAAGAGGACAGAAATGTAGCTAACAAAAGAATTCATCAAATGTTGTGAGTGTTGTAATGTCAGCGGTGGTAAAGAGCTTCTTTTGCTCTATGACTGTTTTCATTTTGGCAAACTGGCACCACTAAAAGCTACACAACTGGTGATGAGCACTTCCTGTTTGGATGTACCATCAATGAATTACTTTAACAAGATGATTTTAAGCAAATATTGAATCATCATTTCTGCAATTTACAACTTTTTTTTAATTGTAAACATCAGAAGTAAAGATATCCTTGGTACATGAAAGTTACAATGACATTAACACATGTTTCCTGTCTGTGTGTTGACTTATGACTGAGAACAAGTACAATTGTTGACTCACGCTGTAGCTCTGCCACACCTTCACCTCCAACACCATCCCCAGGTGAGGCATTTGACTTTGTCCTGCTTCATGTTGATGTCTAGTTTAGATCATATCCAATGATTTCAGCCGGAATGACAAATCAAATCGCAGAGCAGCAGAGTAAATATTTAACTCCCCATCTCACTCTTAAACGAGACAGGAACATGTAAGCAGAGCTGTCGCCAAAGCACTCAACCTCTGTACCAGCTTTTAAAACTGGCTGTGATCAAAGATGTTTTATCCACACTTACACAAAGATCTGGAATGAGATCCGCTTTCATATCAGAGCCAGAACCTCTCCTTCACACTTCAGACATACTGACAACTTCTGCTTCAAGGACACAAATAATTCTGTCTAGTCATCTAATCCTTTTCATACAAACCTTTAATCTTTGTGTGTTGAATTTCTGCTTTCTGTTGTCATAATGTTTGATCTTGCTCTGTTACACTGTATTTTGATGTCTTTATATTCAGTCCTAATGCTGAACTCTCGAGTAGAGCACTAATAAATCGTTCAATGCTGTTCTGAGTTTGATTGTTGTTTTTATCGCCAAACTAACAGCCAGATACAAACTCACTCAGCATTGTATGAGAAAGTTTAGAACAACAGAACGCTTCCACATTTTAGGAAACAAGCTGACATGTCAACTGACAGCATTTTAAAAGACAGCCCGTCCTCACCTCCTCCAGTAGTATCTCAGATGGGAAAAACGAACAGGGAGAAAAAAAAGCAAAAAAGTGTTAAAAAAAAGTGAGAAATGACAACACAGCATTCTATGTTGCTGTGATTTCTGATCATCAATAACTAAAAAACAAAAGCTGCATTTCTAAAAAACCAAAAACAATGCTGCATCTCTGACAATGCCCAACACGGTCTCACGGGGATTCGTGAAACTGTCACGTCAGTTTTTGTTTCGGTTTCGTGCGCACCAACACGATGTCGTCATGTTTTTCGTGCCGCTCACCACGAGCGAAACCCGCTGTGGTAATCACATCTGAAAGTGGTTTATACCAGCGGATTCATGACGATCTAAGCTGTCCATCGGCGTTTGCGGCCGCCGCTGCAGCCGCCACTGCGGCCGCCGGACATTCTTTAAATTCCTATGCAAATTAGGCGGATTCATGACGATCTAAGCTGTCCATCGGCGTTTGCGGCCGCCGCCGCGGCCGCCATTGCGGCCGGATCACATCTGAAAGTGGTTTATACCGGCAGATTCATGATGATTTAAGCTGTCTATCGGCGTTTGCGGCCGCCGCCGCGGCCGCTGCTGTGGCCGGATGTCTGGCGGTCGCAATGGCGGCCGTGGCGGCGGCCGCAAACGCCGATGGACAGCTTAAATCGTCATGAATCCGCCGAATTTGCATAGGAATTTAAAGAATGTCCGGCGGCCGAAGCGGCGGCCGCAGCAGCGGCCGCAAACGCCGATGGACAGCTTAGATCGTCATGAATCCGCCGGTATAAACCACTTTCAGACGTGATTACCACAGCGGGTTTCGCTCGTGGTGAGCGGCACGAAAAACATGGCGACATCGTGTTGGTGCGCACGAAACCGAAACAAAAACTGACGTGACAGTTTCACGAATCCCCGTGAGACCGGGCTGCAATGCCGTATGGGGGAATGAACAGCCTTAGTGGAGTACTGCGCTCTCTGAGTGCTTTTCTGGTTTTATTTTAAATACAGACAAATTCTTAACACGGGTATTGTTTTTAAATTTTGCATATATTAAAATTGATTAGAAAGTTTAGATCATATCCAATGTTGACCTCGGCGTATCGCTCCCCTTGTTTTCTCCAGCAACGCTGACGACCATCATTTCTGTGAAGGTGACCTGACACTCATCAGTGAACAGGACGGTAGACCACTGCTGCATTGTCCAGGTCACATGGTCTTGTGTCCACTGCAAACGGTCACGGCAGTGTCTTGGTGTCAGTGGAGTCACCTGCAACGGTCGTCTGGCATTCAAGCCAAAGCGGTGGAGTCGGTTGCTGGTTTGTCTGGAAACCCTAGTACCCCTCACTTCTGGTAAACAGGCCTGCAGCTGTGTGGCAGTTGCATAACGGTGTCTGAGTGCATAGGTCTTTAGGTACTGGTCATCACTGCGGTCCATCACTGGTGGGGCTCCACTCCTGGTTCTGTCACCAACACTGCCAGTAGTTCTGTGTCTTGCTGCAAGTCTGCTGATGACACTTTGAGACACACCAAGTTCACAGCAACATCTGACTGCCTGCTACAGACCTGAAGGCGTGCTATGGCCAGGTGGTGCTGCTCGTCCGTTAAGTGACGTTGTGTGTTCATGGCTGCTTGAATGATGAACTGGGAATGACTTACTGACAATAGCAGCTTTTTATACCCCAGAATGTTGAAACTGATGCCACATTGAAAAGGGTTGTCTTTTTGTATTTGTTGGTATTGGAGTCAATATGTAAGGCGCCCTGTACACAGTGAGACCATTACGTGGAAAACACAAAATGAGGTGTGTCTAACACCCTAATACAATTACCTTCCTATCCCCAAAATCACTGAAGTGAAACAAACACTTTATGTATGAAATCCAATGAGGACCTCACAATATCCCTAACTTATTGTGAGCAGTGTACATTTATGAGTACAGCTTTATTGGGATATTGGTATTAAACTACAGTCCATGTGAGCACAGAGAGCAGGAGAGAAACTGATTTAAACACCAACAGAGTTTAGGTTGCAGTCACACACAGATGATGACCTGAAAACACAGTAGCCCACACAGCTCTTGGTGGTTTTAAATCTGTTAAAATTGCTACCATTTGTCCCAAGCATTACAGTTTCCACAGTCCTGAAATGTGGGCACAGCGAGTGGTAGCTTAAGCCAGCAACTTGCTAACAGTAACAATAGCTATTAGCATTAGGCTGTTGTGAACTTTGGGAGCCACTCACTCCTAACACGTATTTTTCAGAACTGTGTGTAAGACAGACTGGCTCAAACAGTGAGTCAAATTACTCTTTAAAGAAAAGAGAAGCAGCACAGATCCTTGAAGTTATGCAGCTCAAATAGCAACAATACAAACCCAGTCTGTGAGTCTATAAATGCTCTGTGCATGCAACACTCCCTTACATGTCACTCTGATAGCGTAGGCCTTATTAGGCTGGCAGATGCTATTCCCGTGGTTTCTATTGACATACTGTTTGGCCCTGGCTCCTGCTGTTCCTCACCAGACACACTGAGTACAACTGGGTGAGCCAGGATGTTGGAGCCTTCTGTTGTCTCTGGTTTGATCTGCCAACCATTTATATTGTTTGTGCTTTCCCCCTGGTCTTTCAACACTTTCGGTCAGCCGGTGCTATTTTTATGCAGCCCTGTGCTTTTCTGTGATTACACAGCTTCTCGGTTCTCGACAGTACATAGTAGAGGCACACTAATGTCATTTAGGAAGTGTAAACGTGCTGATTGCAGTCAGCGTTGAGAATAATGACTCATACAACTGGACAAGCTCATAGAATGACTTCTTTTCTAACTGTGTGTGTCTATTTACTTTTTTTACACTCTGCTAACCCACCAAATAAGCTCCATTCTCTGCCTGACTGACTTCATGGCTTTGTTTACTTGTAATCGGACCAACCAGTCATTATCTTAGTTGACAGATTTGGGCTTTGCATCGCTTGATGGTGTATTTTATTCCATCTTGAGCAGCTTTTTTCACTACCAGTTCACTGAGCGACCAGCATCTTGATGTTGATCAATTCAAAGGAGTCTCAGAAACATTGGCGTGTAGAGTAATACAACATGTCAGAATTTCAAGTGCTAACAATCAACTTAAATGACTAACTACCACAATGGTATGCTTGTTTTGTTGCACAGCTTAGCATAAATGTGAATAAATGACTTTTTTCTTTTATTCAGTTAATAATCATATTATTTTGCAGACCTTTTAGTAAGGGACACTTCCCATTGATAGTCCATTTTGATAACCTCGAGTCTTTACATGCTACATTTAAATCAAATGAGTGATTCACTTGCTTTGCAGTCATTGCATCTCTTGTACAGACGTACACTTTACATGTGTAATTGATTTACAAAGTGTTATTTAACTTGAAAGGCAAAGAATCAATTAAAATACTGTGGCCTGGAAATCCCATGTTAGGAAAAACAAAGACAAAGAGAAAACAAAGGTGGATAGTATACTAGAAAGCTACCTCACCACAGGATCCAGCTAGTAGACCTTCTGGAGCTTTGAATCATATCACGTGATATTCATCAGCAAATGTAGTTGAATTTCATGGAGTTTATTGACTTGTCAGGGAGTTTGCATTGTGAGCCTTTTAAAACTGGAGTAGGCAGAAATCTGAAAAAGATTTGATAATACAACCCTTTCAGTCCTAAGCTCTTTCCACGACACACACATGGACATGCAGTCATGGACAAAAGTATTGGCACCCTTTGAATTTTTCCAGAAAATACACCATTTCTCCCAGAAATTGTTGCAATTACAAATGTTTTTTGATAGACATGTTTATTTCCTTGATGTACATTGGAATAACACAAAAAAAGCAGAAGGAAAAAGCCAAAAGTGGCACAATTTTACACAAAATTTTAAAAAATAGGACGGACAAAATTGTTGGCACCCTTTTAAAACTGTGGATTAATCATTTTATTTCAAGCATGTGATGCTCGTTTAAACTCACCTGTGGTAGTAACAGGTGTTGGCGATATAGAAATCACAACTGAAGCCAGTTAGAAGGTATAAAAGTTGACTCAACCTTTGTGTTGTGTGTCTATGTGTGTCACACCAAGCATGGAGAAGAGAAAGAAGAGCTGAGAAGTGTCTGAGGACTTAAGGACCAAAATTGTGGAAAAACATGAAGAATCTCAAGGTTACAAGATGATCTCCAGAGATCTTGAAGTTCCTTTTTCCGTTGTGTGTAATATAATCAAGAAGTTTATAACCCATGGAACTGAGAAACAATCCTATATTTTGAACATATTGTGTTGAAGTGCCCGCGACCCCAGTGAGGATAAAGGGGTGTATAGAGAATGGATGGATGGATGGATGGATGGATGTGTTGAAGTGGTCTGAGAAGAAACTAGACTGCTGTACGTTCTCTCTGTTTTCAGGGTTTAGAAAAATGAGTAAATGATAGATTTCAGCCAATCACAGGTCTTTTCATTCAGATCAGGTGAGATGCTATTAATGATATGGAGTGTGCTCATCTGGTGGGAGGAAACAGAGATGGGTTTATTTACCTTTTGCAGATTTTCTTCACAGTCACATGAATGAGAACATGGGTATGGACATGGAAGAAGTCTCTAAATTGCTAAGAAAAATTACTGTAACATTCATCTCTGTTTACAGGTCCCTCTCAAAAATTAGCATATTGTGATAAAGTTCAGTATTTTCTGTAATGTACTGATAAACATTAGACTTTCATATATGTTAGATTCATTACACACAACTGAAGTAGTTCAAGCCTTTTATTGTTTTAATATTGATGATATTGGCCAAAAAGTAAAGAAAAACCAAAAATCCCTATCTCAAAAAATTAGCATATTATGAAAAGATACTCTAAACGAGCTGTTAACCTAATCATCTGAATCAACGAGTTAACTCTAAACACCTGCAAAAGATTCCTGAGGCCTTTAAAAACTCCCAGCCTGGTTCATTACTCAAAACCGCAGTCATGGGTAAGACTGCCGACCTGACTGCTGTCCAGAAGGCCATCATTGACACCCTCAAGCAAGAGGGTAAGACACAGAAAGAAATTTCTGAGCGAATAGGCTGTTCCCAGAGTGCTGTATCAAGGCACCTCAGTGGGAAGTCTGTGGGAAGCAAAAAGTGTGGCAGAAAACGCTGCACAACTACAAGAGCAGCCCGATCTCACGGGGATTCGTGAAACTGTCACGTAAGTTTTAGTTTCGGTTTCGTGCGCACCAACACGATTTCGTCATGTTTTTCGTGCCGCTCACCACGAAATGTGCACCAATGTATTTTAAACGGCGGACTTTTCGTGCCACTCAGAACGTATTTCAAAAGAATGTGTATATTATATTTTTAATGTAAAACCGTGGCGAATCCAACGCTATATTTTGCATGACATCGTCCCTAAACATAACCCTAACCATAACCCTAACCATAACCTAACCATAACCTAACCATAAGCCGGTGGTACACTTACCAATTTGCATAGGAATTTCAAGAATGTCCGGCGGCCGGCGGCCGCAAACGCGATCACACAAGCAGTATACGCCGATGGACAGCTTAGATCGTCATGAATCCGCCGGTATAAACCACTTTCAGATGTGATTACCACAGCGAAAAACATTTCGTGGTGAGCGGCACGAAAAACATGACGAAATCATGTTGGTGCGCACGAAACCGAAACTAAAACTTACGTGACAGTTTCACGAATCCCCGTGAGACCGGGTTGACAAGAGGTGACCGGACCCTGAGGAAGACTGTGGAGAAGGGCCGATTCCAGACCTTGGGGGACCTGCGGAAGCAGTGGACTGAGTCTGGAGTAGAAACATCCAGAGCCACCGTGCACAGGCGTGTGCAGGAAATGGGCTACAGGTGCCGCATTCCCCAGGTCAAGCCACTTTTGAACCAGAAACAGCAGCAGAAGCGCCTGACCTGGGCTACAGAGAAGCAGCACTGGACTGTTGCTCAGTGGTCCAAAGTACTTTTTTCGGATGAAAGCAAATTTTGCATGTCATTCGGAAATCAAGGTGCCAGAGTCTGGAGGAAGACTGATGAGAAAGAAATGCCAAAATGCCTGAAGTCCAGTGTCAAGTACCCACAATCAGTGATGGTCTGGGGTGCCATGTCAGCTGCTGGTGGTGGTCCACTGTGTTTTATCAAGGGCAGGGTCAATGCAGCTGGCTATCAGGAGATTTTGGAGCACTTCATGCTTGCATCTGCTGAAAAGCTTTATGGAGATGAAGATTTCATTTTTCAGCACGACCTGGCACCTGCTCACAGAGCCAGAACCACTGGTAAATGGTTTACTGACCATGGTACTGCTGTGACCTGAACCCCATAGAGAATCTGTGGGATATTGTGAAGAGGAAGTTGAGAGTCACCAGACCCACCACTGTGGATGAGCTTAAGGCCGCTATCGAAGCATCCTGGGCCTCCATAACACCTCAGCAGTGCCACAGGCTGATTGCCTCCATGCCACGCCGCATTGAAGCAGTCATTTCTGCAAAAGGATTCCCGACCAAGTATTGAGTGCATAAGTGAACATAATTATTTGAATGTTGACTTTTTTTGTATTAAAAACACTTTTCTTTTATTGGTCAGATGGAATATGCTAATTTTTTTGAGATAGGGATTTTTGGTTTTTCTTTACTTTTTGGCCAATATCATCAATATTAAAACAATAAAAGGCTTGAACTACTTCAGTTGTGTGTAATGAATCTAACATAAATGAAAGTCTAATGTTTATCAGTACATTACAGAAAATACTGAACTTTATCACAATATGCTATTTTTTTGAGAGGGACCTGTACAGATACCTTGCTTTGACTTTTTGCTCATTGTGTTTGTGGATACACAGATCTTCAGGTGTTCTTGCTTTCAGTTTTCACTTCACATTTAGGTGGTAACATTTTTTGGCCAATGGCAAAATCTGCCTAATGACGTCCGTCCCAGCAGACTCTCTTCCTACATCTAATCTACTGGAGGCACAGGGTTATTATACAGACTAGAAATGATGAAAATACAATGAGAAGAAAAAAGAACAAAAACATAATTTTGTGTTAAGTTTCTCCTCCAGGATGAAGAAGTTCAGAGCTGGATAAAGGATGTGGAGGTGGAAGATGGCAGGACCAACAATCTTTACACTTCCAGTGATTAGTAAGAATAAGTGCCCTATGAGGTTTGTTCTTGATCCCACACTCACCACATTATTAGTGGCTTGTTCAGAGGATGTACTAGGCGATACAGTGGTAATGGCCTGTAATGATTAGACATGCTGTAGTATCATACATGGACGTGTTGCATTTTCATTACCAACTTATTGTATAATTGATCCATACTACAGAAGCAGGCTACGAGATGACCTTAAACCTAAATTGATTTTCATGTGTGTGTTAATTAGACTCTGCATGTTCTCTTATTATTAAATGTAAGGGATGTATCAAAGGCTTGAAAGTGGATCATTTTCAAGAAAGTGAGCACTGACATAAAATATAAATCATTGGCAGCTGCAGCACAAGAATTTATAAATATAACCTTCAAAGGCTGTACAGGTCCAGCTGTAATTCCCTAAGCTCTTTGGCAAACTGAGCTCTGGGATTGCTGCAGTCCACAGAGATCTGTCCTGTGTACAGTATGTCAAAACAGTTGCTCACTCAATCAAATGCATCCCAGGTCATCTCAGAGCCTTTGGTTTTCTCTCACAGCCCCTTAGCTCCATCTATTGGCTGCCATCCTTCCAGGGTGGGTGACAGGTGAGGAGTCTGATCAGAGCAGCAGAGGTAGAGCCAGAGGAGTACACTCAATGATTTGAAAATCTCACTCTTAGTCTCTCTCATCCAAATTTGAAAGCTCAGAAACCAGTTTTATTTGTTGTTATATATCGTCCTCCTGCTCCTTATTCTGAGTTTTTATCTCAATTCTCAGACTTTTTATCTGAATTAGTGCTCAGTTCAGACAAAGTCATTATTGTGGGTGACTTTAACATTCATGTTGACATAGACAGCGACAGCCTTACAACAGCTTTTAATTCATTATTAGACTCAATTGGGTTTTCTCAACATGTAAATAACCCAACTCATAGTTTTAATCACACTCTTGACCTTGTCCTGACTTATGGCATAGAAATTGAAGAGTTAACAGTATTTCCCCAGAACCCTCTTCTTTCTGACCATTTTATGATAACATTTCAATTTAAAGTAAAGGATTGTTTAGCAGCTGAGAACAAATATCATTACAGTAGGTGTTTGTCTGACAATTCAGTATCTAAATTTAAGGAAATAATACCCTCACTGTTTACTTCAGCAACATTTACTGATAAATCAGAAGGCAATTATTATTATTTTACCCCCACAGAAGTGGATTATTATGTTAATAATGCTTCAGCCTCACTGCGTACAACTCTTGATAGTGTTGCACCTGTAAAAAAGAAAGTTATATCTCAGAGAAGACTTGCTCCTTGGTATAATTCCCAGCTGCGGACTTTAAAGCAGGCATCCCGAAAGCTGGAAAGAAAGTGGTATTCCACTAATTCAGAGGAAGTGTATGTGGCTTGGAAAAATAGTCTAGTAATCTATAAAAAGCTCTTCGTAATGCCAGGACAACTTATTATTCATCTTTAATAGATGAGAACAAGAACAACCCTAGGTTTCTCTTTAGCACTGTAGCCAGGCTGACAAAGAGTCAGAGCTCTGTTGAACCTTGTATTCCTTTAGCTTTAACCAGTAACAACTTCATGAGCTTCTTTACACATAAAATAGTTATGATTAGAGATAAAATTAATCTGGCCCTTCCTACAAATGTCACAGATGCTTTTGAATTGGCTGTTAGACCTGATGAATCTTTAGAATTCTTCACTCCTATATGTCTCTCTGAACTAATTTCAACAGTTTCTACATCCAAACCATCAACATGTCTTTTAGATCCTATCCCAACTAGACTCTTCAAGGAGATTTTACCTTTAATTAATTCTTCAATGTTAGATCTGATTAATCTCTCTCTAGTAACAGGCTATGTACCACAGGCTTTTAAGGTTGCTGTCATCAAACCTTTGCTTAAAAAGCCCACTTTAGATCCAGATGTGTTAGCTAACTATAGACCGATATCCAACCTACCATTTCTCTCTAAAATTCTGGAAAGAACAGTTGCAAATCAATTATGTGAACACTTACAAAGGAATAATTTGTTTGAAATGTTTCAGTCAGGCTTCAGAGTGCATCATAGCACAGAAACAGCTCTAGTGAAAGTTACTAATGACCTTCTCATAGCATCAGATAATGGACTAGTCTCTATACTTGTTTTGTTAGATCTTAGTGCAGCGTTTGACACAATCGACCACAACATTTTATTACAGCGTCTAGAACATTCAATTGGCATTAAAGGGACAGCACTGGACTGGTTTAAATCCTACTTATCAGATAGGTTCCAGTTTGTGCATGTCAACAATAACTCTTCTGAGCATACTAAAGTTAATCATGGAGTTCCTCAGGGTTCTGTCTTAGGACCGATACTTTTCACATTATACATGCTTCCTTTAGGCAATATTATTAGGAAGCATTGTATTAACTTCCATTGTTATGCAGATGACACACAATTGTATTTATCTATGAAGCCAGATGAAACTGATCAGTTAGCTAGACTGCAAGATTGTCTTAAGGACATTAAAACCTGGATGACTTTTAACTTCCTACTGCTAAATTCAGACAAAACTGAAGTCCTTGTATTTGGCCCCAAACATCTTAGAAACTCGCTTTCAAAGCAAATAGTTACTCTGGATGGCATCACATTGGCCTCCAGTACTACTGTGAGGAATCTTGGAGTTATTTTTGACCAGGACATGTCCTTTAACTCACACATAAAGCAAGTCTGTAGGACTTCCTTTTTTCACCTGCGTAATATTGTAAAAATCAGGAACATTCTGTCTCAGAGTGATGCAGAAAAATTAGTTCATGCTTTTGTTACTTCCAGGCTTGACTATTGCAATTCCTTATTATCGGGTTGTCCAAATAGTTCTCTCAAACATCTACAGTTGATCCAAAACGCTGCTGCGAGAGTACTGACAGGAGTTAGCAAAAGAGATCATATTTCCCCTATACTTGCTTCTCTTCACTGGCTTCCTGTTAAATCCAGAATAGAATTTAAAATCCTTCTTCTGACATATAAAGCTCTTAATAACCAATCTCCATCATATCTTAAAGATCTGATAGTACCTTATTATCCTAGTAGAACTCTTCGCTCTCAAGCTGCAGGCTTACTTGTTGTTCCTAGAATTTCTAAAAGTAGAATGGGAGGCAGAGCCTTCAGTTATCAGGCGCCTCTCCTGTGGAACCTGCTCCCAGTTTGGGTTCGGGAGGCAGACACCCTCTCTATTTTTAAGACCAGGCTTAAAACGTTCCTTTTTGACAAATCTTATAGTTGGGGCTGACTGGGTGACCCACAGGGGTTCGGCTTGTGTCTTCATTTGCACAGCTGACTCCTTCTTGGACGTCCCTTCGTTCTGCCTCTAGTCATGCTGCTATAGGCCTAGGCTGCTGGGGGACTTTTCTTGACGCACTGAGCCCTTCTCTATCTACCTTTACATTTAATATGTATACCGTTATTGCAGTACATTCACTCTGTTTCCCCCTGTGCTATTTCTCCGAGTGTCCCTGGTCCCAGAGCTGGATGCTTCAGATCTGCGGTTGATGTTCCACCAGCTGGTCCAGTCTCCACCATGTCCACTGTGGGATGCTGCTGCTGACCTTCCTCCAGCCCTCTGCTTCCAACTCCCCTTTTCCACCAGTCAACTCTGCATTGCCTTCACTATACTGTTATGCTAACTTACATACTGTTTGAATTTTACTGCTAGCTATATATGGAGTATGTTTAATGTCAGAGCCGTACATCATAAGAGTAAATTATGAGTCAGTTTTCAATGTTAGCTTATACTTTGTCTGTGTCACATATCCTGTCATGCATGTATCCAAATGTGTGTTGTGTTTTCCTTGCTTTCCCACCCCTCCCTCTTCTCCCATCCCTCCCCCTTGCCCTCTTCTGTCCTTCTCAACCCGCCCGGCCAGCAGGCAGATGGGTCCCCCCTATATAGAGCCGGGTTCTGCTCGAGGTTTCTTCCCTGTTAAAAGGGTGTTTTTCCTTGCCACTGTCGCCTTTGGGCTTGCTCTGGGGGTCAGGCATTTGGGTTCTGTAAAGCGTCTTGAGACGAGTTGACTGTAATTGACGCTATATAAATAAAATTGAATTGAATTGAATTGAATTGATAGATCAAGCACCCTGAAATCTGTTTTGACTGCCAAAATATTCTCTTTCTCAAAGGAAAGCAAGCTTGCTTCTAATTCTAGATATAGAAATATCACCACGTCCTAACAAGGCGTTCTGGTGGTGAGTCCCTCTTCATTACAAACTAGACCTGGCTGTGCATCCAAACATTGAGTCTCACAAAACAAAAATTTAATTAGGAGCATTTAAACTTTCTTTTTAATATGCCAAGCTAAATGTTGGTGGTATTTGTATAAACAGTGCCCAAGACATCTACAATACTGGCACATACAACTGCCTGTTCGAAAAAAAAGTCGCCACTTGGATTTAAATAAGCAAATAGATAAGAGACTTCCATTGGATAATTACTGCAGGGATAAATACGTTTCAGCTGAAACTACTTATTAAACTCTTGCTGATGCAGGGAGGAGCTTCTCACTTCTTAAACAACTGGAAGACAAATCCTGTGGTCATGGAAAGGATGTTCATCTGTCTCAGAAGGGTCAAATTATTGGTCTGCATCAAGAAAAGAAAACAACTAAGGAGATTTCTGATCAGGCTAAGAACCGTCCAACACATTATTAAAACCTGAAGGATAGTGGAGATCCATCGTCTTCCAGGAAGAAATGTGGTTGGAAAGAAATTCTGAATGATTGTGATTGGCGATCAATTAAACGTTTGGAGAAATCAAATCATAAAAAAACAAGTGCAACTTGAGGCAATGTCCAATAGTGAAAGTAGGAGCATTTCCACATGCACAATGGGAAGGGAACTCCAGGGATTGGGAACCAGTGATCAGTGAGGCTAATCAGAAATAAAAGGCTTCAATTTGGTGTGGTGTATAAAGACTGGACTCTGAGGCAATGGAAGAAGGTCATGTGTTCTGATGAGTCCAGATTTACCCTGTTCCAAAGTGATGGGGGCATCTGGGTAAGAAGAGAGGCAGATGAAGTGATGCCCTCATCATGTCTAGTGTCTACCAGCCTGTGGGGGTTACGGTTATGATCTGGGGCTGGTCAGGTTCAGCAACGTTATGTTCCCAAAGAATGAGGTCAGCTGATACCTGAACATACTGAATGACCAGGTCTTTACATCAGTGGAGGTTTTATTCCCTGAGGTCATGGACATGTTCCAAGATGGTGATGCCAGGATTCATGGGCTCACACTGAGAATATGTGGATCAGCATCAGCATGAGATGGATTGCCCTCACAGAGTCCAGACCTCAGCCCCACTGAGAACCTTTGGGATGTTCTGGAGAACACTTTGTGCAGCGGTCCGACTCTCCCATCATCAATAGAAGATCTTGATAGAAACATAATACATCTCTGGACAGAAATAAGTGCTGTGACATTGCAGAAGCTTATCAAAACAATGCCACGGTGAAAGCGTGTTGTTTTTTCAAAGCTAAAGGCAGTCCAAAGAAATATCAGTGTAAGTCTTTTTTTAGACAGGCAGTGTATATGGCACATAAAACTTCTCTGTGTGAGCAGAAAAGAGTTTAAAAGACTTCACTATAATGACTTTATTAAAGAATTCATGACAATCCATCCGTTAGTAATTCATTCAGGACATTCAAGTGATGTAACAGATTCATCGTTTTGAAGACGACAAATGACAGCTTGTGTCATATAGCAGCTGAGCAGACACTGTGGTTCCACAGTTCTGTTGGATGACCCTGTGTGTTTTTGACAGGGCTGTAACCATTGGCAACCCCGCTGCATCACCAGACTGCCCTCATTGTAATGAATGAGATGGCTAAAGTTGGTCTTTATGCAGCTTTAGGATGGCACTTCCATTTCTACCCTGAGCACTAAAGTCAGGGAGGTGCAGGTCATTCTGTGTAGTAAACACCACAGATTATGTCAGAGACTTTAATATGATTGGATGCAGCTCTGCACAATAGATTCTGATACGTAGAGGTGAGCAGCATATCCAGAAGAAAGCACCAACATCCAACTGCTCCCAGGTTTGAGGTTTAAACTTAAAACAGGCCAAATCAAAGATGTCCTGGCAGCATCTCAGCTCATATTTGTGTCTGTCATCATGCAGATGTAATTCTAGCCTACACACCACAGGTCCAGGTTTGATTCTTTGACAATGAGCAGTTTTATCTGAGTCATAAAGTAAAACAGTGGAAACACCATAAAATACTTTAAAAAGTACTCAAACACGCTTTGCCAGAACTTTGTAAATGGTTACAATGATACTGTCATGCATTACTTCAAAGCATTTTTTTTTTTTTGTCGGAAAAGAGATTTAAACCTCACCCCTTCAGAGAGAGGAAAATGTGACCTTGTTTAAATTATAACTAGACTATATCCAAATGTGTGCAGGATCCATGCTGTCACTTCAGAAGTCAAGGTCTTCTCAGCCTCCTAGTTTCTGTAAAAAAAAGAAAAAAGTTTTACATCAGTTCAGTATTAGAACATTTTAGGATAAGAAAGATGATGCCAACTGGTCAAAGGTTTTTGGAGTAAAATTATTACTTCTACCTATAGGCCAAGGAATTTCAGGAGAATATTTCATCAGCTCCATTACCTCTGCATGTTTAGGAGAATCCCAAAGACTCTGGGTCGAATGACCTGAATCCTTGAAACCACTGACAGTACTCAGATCTATTATTTAATGTTCCAGTATGCCACTGAAAAAATGTACTGCAAGAACTACATTTTGCATTCTAAATTATACTTAGGTAATGCAAAAATACATGTGTTATCAGCAACAAATGAACTTAATCTTACTTAAGTATCACAAGTAGAAGTGCTTGTGCAGCAGAAACAATGGCCCCTTTGTTGGAAATTGGAAGGGTCACTGCATTTTGTAAGGTGCTTATCTGCAAAATCTTTATCTGAAAAATAAATAATATGCACTATTTTTCAGCAGTTTGGGGTCACTTAGGAATGTCTTTAATTTTGAAAGAAAAGCAGTTTTTTCCAATGAAGATAACCTTAAATGAGTGATAAATCCAGTGTAGACACTGTTAATGTGGTAAATGACTATTGTAGCTGTAAACAGCTGATTTTTAATGGAATATCTCCATAGGGGTACAGAGGAACATTTCCATCAACCATCACTCCTGTGTTCTAATGCTACATTGTGTTAGCTAATGGTGTTGAAAGGCTCATTGATGATTAGAAAACCCTTGTTCAGTTATGTTAGCACATGGATAAAAATGCAAGTTTTCATGGAAAACATGGAATTATCTGGGTGACCCCAAACTTTTGAATGGTAGTGTATGGGTCAATATTTAATTGAGGAACTTTTGAAGTCTATGGAGTATATCTTGCACACATTTTTATTGAAAGTAAAAAAAAAAAAAATTATGTTCATTATGATCATGTGTTCACAAATTCCATATTTATTTATTATGGAAACAATCACTTATTAATAAAAAAATGACTGGATATCAATAAAATGTCAACTAAACAACCATCAGAATTTAATACCAACCACCTTCTAATGAGCTAAACAATAATAGAATGAGCTGATTCAGAAATAGTTTGGACTGTATTCTTTTTATTAGGTTGAGATAACTGATATTACTGATCATGACTGATATTTCTTTTTAGGCAGTGTATTAAATTTTATATGGAAAAAAACAAATTGTATCTGTGTCTGAGAAATCATTTTCAACTAAGTTCCCCATTACAAAAACACCTCTCCAGGAAGTGTGTTAATTCTAGATCACATGACCTGCTCCACATGATGTCATTTCCTCCTGAAGTAAAGACTGGAAGACTCCAAGGCTTTCTGAGTTATTTAATATAAAGTAGTGTGTGAGTCAAATGTCAACAGGTTTACTACAATATCTTTAGAAATAACTTTCAACTTCAATTTTACTCAACTGTGTGTGTGTGTGTGTGTGTGTGTATATGTATATATATATATGTATATATATATATATATATATATATATATATATAATATTTAGAAGAATATTTCTCTAAAAATGTGGTGTTTGGTTATCAAATCAAATGAAATCAAATTTTATTTACAGAGCATTTTTCATACAGTTACAAATGCAACACAAAGTGCTGTACAACATTTAAAAACATTAAAAACTCCCTCCCTCCCTCCATATATACATATATGCACAACTGCACAAGGACACACGCACACACACGCACACCCACACATACACACTCACACACACTCTCACATCTGGTCAGTAGGGAGACTTGGCATGGCACTGATGACTGTGGAAAACGCCTCCATTGGGGTTGTCGACACTAGGAGGAATCGCAAGCCATGATAACCAGGGGCGCCGGCACCCGGACCCCCCGACCCCGACAGAACGGGGGACCCCCACACCGAGGTGGGGTGCCCCCAACCAGCCAGGCCGTAGGAACCCATGGACAGCCCCCCCAGCAGCAGACCGGATACAGGCCTCAATGTGGAGGACCCCCTGAGTAAAGACTGGAGTTACAAACTAAAACTTAAAAAGATAAGATAGATTAAAAGGCCTCTAAAACAAGTAAAAGGTGAAAAGTTAAAAGAGTAAAAATACATAAGATAACAAACAGAGAATGATGTATTTTTAATATGTAGGATAAAATTCAGCTCAGAGTTGAAAATCACACCCAGGTCTCTCTTTTTTTTTTTTTTTTTTTTTTTTACAGATTGTGCTAGTTTAAAATTTTGTAGTTTTGATAAAAGTTTCTCTCTCTGACCTTCAGGACCTATAACTAAAACCTCAGTTTTGTCCTGGTTGAGCTGTAGGAAACTCACTGCCATCCATGACTTAATGTCTAAAATACAGTTTAATAGGGTTTCTATTGGCCCTGTGTCATCAGAAGACACGGCAATGTACAGCTGTGTGTCGTCAGTGTAGGTGTGGAAACTGATGCTGCGTCTCCTGATGACGTCCTACAATTTTATATTGACCCGTATAACTATATAACAGATGCTGTGGAGAAAAATCATCTGATCCTTTGCTAATTTCCCTCTGAAATCTACTGGAATAGAAGTATAAAGTAACCCAAAATGGAAAACCTCATCCTTGTGCAGTACTTAAGTATACTGACTAGGGATGACCCATCAAGTTTCCACACTGAGCTATATAATGTTATTATCTGCTGATAGTGAGTCCATTACCATTTCCCAGATGATACACATTATTAATAAAGTGTAGGACTGGGACTGTTTTTGTCCAAGGTTAACATTGAGCACAATCCATGGATTAGATTCTGAGATGCTTGATAATTACTGTTTCAAAACTATTAGCTGTGTTTGTTCATGTTCAAATAAAACACTTCCTCTTACTTGTTTTTTTTTCATCCATGGTAGAATATGCAGATGTGAGTGTCCCATAACTGGACTCTAAGGCTGTAGCTGTTCATTCTACTGATTAGACTGATAAAAATTTAGCACTGCATCAGTTGAACACACCGTAAAGATTTTATTTGACACTTGCAAGGTCAATTTATAAACATGTATATCAGCAGTAACAGCCGCCAGTACACCTTTTCAATTACAACTCGCCATTTAACAGCACTGCAACAAGACTGTCGTAAAGTGTCAAACATAATTGTTAAGCATGAATTAGAAAGTTGTCCCACTGTTGTAAAACTGTGCATGTCCTCCTTCCACAGAATGTAAAAGCAGCAGCAGTCCTCAAACGATGCATTCACCTGAGACTGAAAAGACATTTTAAATAAGACCACATTTTTACTGGGTAAAGTTTTTTGCTGGTTTTAGGCCTAAAAACTAAACTACAACACTCTCAGGCTGATAGTCTTTGTGTGGTTTGCTGTAATCTGTACTAATCTTCTGGATTCTTCTGAACAAAGTGAGTGGAGGATATTGTGGAGATGGGGTAGGCTGAGTAAATATGCTTTTCCTCTTTGAGCCTATGGCAAGACTTCAGGCTAAAGTGCAGCGGCGAACCAGCTTCCATCACTTCCTCTCTGCTTCCCACAGGTTGTCACGATTGTTTTATATTTCATGCTTTCTCAAGCAAACTTTTTTTTTTTACTTTATACCTTGAAAAAACAACGTTAGTATGACAATTTATGTTGTGAGTTGTGGAGGTGTGGCGCAAAATAAAGCCCAAGAAGAAAAGTCTTGAAATTCGTTTTTTGAGAGAAAGAAGTTGTAAACGACTAAAGAAAGACTTCAGCCTCTCTAACAGGGCACACAGGGAGAGCAGTTAGCCAGCAGAATCAATATTAAAGCTTTATGCCTCAGGAGCAGAGGGAGGAGAGGAGTGCACAGAGAGCTGCAGAAAGGAGGATGAAGAGCAGGAGGAGGAGGAGGAGGAAGAGGTGCTGGTGATTCATCAGGAGCAGATCTCTTTTCCGGCTTGGATGACTTTTAAGGACTTCCCTCTGTTCTGTTGCTTGGGAAAGCACAGCAGCTGTCTGCACCATAACCTCCTATCAGGATCTGTGTGTGTGTGTGTGTGTGCGTGTGTGTGTGTGTGTGCGTGTGTGTGTGTGTGTGTGTGTGTGTGTGTGTGTGTGTGTGTGTGTGTGTGTGTGTGTGTGTGTGTGTGTGTATGTGTGCGTGTGCGCGCGCGCGTGTGTGTGTGTGTGTGTGTGTGTGTGTGTGTGTGTGTGTGGTCTCCACTCTGATGAAATCTGCTCACTTCAGCATTTGTTACCGAAGCAGAAAAGTTCTTTAGAGCACCTGAAAATGGTTATTTAAAGTATGGTTACCTTTAACTTTCCCACAATGTTTTATAATTACCTTGTGCCAATGAAATGTGGCTGTTAAGTTTCTTTCAGTAAAAATCCATTAGCTCTACCTTAAGAATTCACTTCCCAGCACTTGCTTTCTGTCTCTAATGTATTGGATGTTGTTTCTCATCAGCGGTTTCTCGGATAATGAGCTGGTGCTCTGACTGGCTAAAATCCTGAAGATCACTGTCAGGCCTGTCCTAACTAAGCTCTAGTGCTGGGATGTTTAAGTGCTATCTGTTGACACAAGACCTCTAAAATGAATGCTGATGTAAGTATTGCATGCTGCTGCACATTCAGTGGATCAACATAGCCATTATTGCACACAAAAATGCCAAAGTTGTTTCAACTTACTTTCATAATCGTGATTGTAAACAAGTATTGACCAGTCTATATGTGGGTTGTATTTGATAGTAGCAGATATGAATGACTTGAGTTGATATATGCTGTATGCTTTATGCTTTTTTTTTTTTGAGTCGATATGCTTTTTTGGTGATTTTGTTCCAGTTTAGAAGCAGACAGCAGATTGACATGTGGTTGTATTCACTGTACTATAAGTAAATATACAGTAGCATCTGGTTAGACTGGGTTGTAGAGCCACGCTAGTGATTATTACTGAGGTGTTTCGAGCACAGCGAGCGGACATAGCTAGCGCAGGATTTCTGGACAAATCAGGGTTTCTCACTGTGTTAGGGTTCCATCAATGGAAAGCGTGTATACATCAAAGCATCTCCAAAGTCCAGCAGTGGCGACTTCAAGTGCAACTCTTAAATGATGAGTTTGAAGTCTGGATGATGGATGATCTCTGTGTACAGTTTTACACCTGGAGAGTCCATAGCAAGTTTGAGCTGCAGAGGGGTGGACTGCCATGAATTTGTGTGGATGACAGAATTTTAGGTAACAAAACCACAATCACGTTTAGGTGTGACTGATGAACTCAGTGAAAACATCCATCCATTATCTCCACACTGCTTAATCCTCATTAAGGTCACGAGGAGTCTATCCCAGCTGACTTAGTGTGAAGGCAGGTTCACCTGGACAGGTAACAGTCTAGCACAGGACTACCCATAGAAACTAACAATCACACTCACATTCACACCTACAGACAGTTTAGAATCACCAGTTAACCTCAGCATGCTTTTAGACTGTGGTAGAAAGCATGCACAGGGAGAACATACAAACTCCATGCAGAAAGACTCCGGGAAGGTGGGGTGCGAACCGGAACTCCTGATGAGTGTCTCAAGCTCCTCCACCTTATTACCCACAGAGTGAACATTTCCATGACAACAGATGGAAAAGCCGGGCTACAAGACTCTCTGCAAATCTCTCCTTTCCTCCTGTTCCTCTTTACTCTTTTCTCTCCATCTACGTCTCTTCCGTAGAAATTCCTCCAGAATATTATGTCCCATCCCAGCAGTTTTGGAGATCTCAGTGAGGCTGTTGTTTACTCCTGTTGGGAGTAAACGGCTGGCTCCATTGCTCTGCAGGTAGAACTCCACTGAGCAACAGTAGCAACGGTCTTCTCCACTCCATTTCCTCTTCTCACTGCGAGGTAATAAAAAAAAAAAGAATATAAAGAACATTTAAATCGCCAACGATTGTAAAAAAAAAAAAAAAAAAAAAAAAATGGCATCAAGAAAAAAAATCACTAACCTGAAAAATACAGGAATAAAATGCTGCTGCAACATCACTGGCGCATCCTTGTTTTCTTTCAAACTAAAAAAAAATGTATTAATTAGGTCTTATTTAGGATTAATTTTAATTCAACACACACTTACACACCAATGGCAGCAGAGCTGGCATACAAGCTGGCCTGCCATTGGGAGCATCTGGGGTAAAGTGTGTTTCCAACGACACTTCAGCATGTGGAGGGATCAGGAATCAAACCGCCAGCCCACAGAAAGCATCACAAGGTCAGAGATCTCTGTATTTAAGCAGCTGTTGTGCCTTCTAACCTCAGTGAGAACCCTCATATTATTTGAACAGAGATGTCAGGAGGTTTGAAGGGCAAGGCTAAAAACACGACTTCCACAAGGTTTTTTTGTTTTGTTTTTTCCTCCTCTTTTTTAAGAAACCAGAAGGCTAAAAATACCACTGTTTTCTAGCAGAGATCCTGACAGCTTTAGACGGTAGCTCCACTTTTTTAGCCATGTCTGCCATTCATAAAAATACCTAAGGTGTGAACAACCTCAAGTTTGTGAACTGGTTAATGCAAGAAGGGCAGAGTTGACTTGCTTACCTCTTTCTACCTCAAATTTTCACATTTTTTCTCTCTTCCTTGCTTCCTTCAGCAAGTAAAGCCAAATGGAACGTACCCCCAGCAGTTGTTTAACGTGCCCTCGTGGACTTGCCATGGGCACCCCTCCTTGGGGATCTCTGCTGCCCTCTTAAGTGCTCTTCCATTAGTCTGAAAACTCCAGTGAATTTTTGTGAGATCAAGCCTTCAAGGGCAGAGGGAGAATGCTTTGTGATTTCCTCTGCACAATGCACCATGGGAAATCAAGTGATAACTGGGCACGAGTAAACAATGTTTCAAGGTTTCAGACTTAAGCACTCCATCTGATATACTCTTCATTTTTCTCAGTCAATTTCAACATTGTTACTTTTGGACGCTCCTACATGTGTGTTTTTAAATTCGGATGCAGTATGCAGCGATAGAAGAGCAAATGTAAAACATTCATCCTCTACTTCCTCCTCTTTTACATCACACTACTTTCAGTATGTCATTGAATGCTATAATTAGAATGGACATTTTTCCTGGTAAATATTATGAGGTGTCCTAAGAGGGAAAGGCACCAGTGGATTTAAAAAGAAATGATGACTGTATTATACTTAGTAGAACCACTTCTTAGTAATATGGATGCTGACTCACTGGCATGGCGTACTGGTACACTTAAATGGAGTAGTGCCATTGTTAATGTCCTTAGTTCCACCTGCGTGTTCCTACTATGACGAGTCAGTATGTTTGCCAGGAAAAAGATGTATCCCAAATGTAAACACTCTGTCATTTCACTTGGAACTCTGAAGTCGTTTTGCAGCAGTAACAGTAGTGTTCTTCTTAATATCACTACAGCTCAGTTTTGCTCAAGTGACAATACCTCGGTACAACTCCGTGTTGTTATTTGACAAAATATTCCCTCAAAGGCCCACTGAAATATCTTCTTTATAGATTTGAACCATTTAAGCTGATACACCTGTTATCCTCAATGTGTATTTATGTAACTGGGAACCCTTTAGGACCCTGGGGAGTGGAGGAGGAGCTAGATACACCTAGAGCAAGCTCTCTCTCTCTACCTCCCATTTCCACTGGATGACAGAACAAGGAAGTGTCTCTCTCTCTACCTCTTCTCCACCAAACACTCGGGCTGTGTCCGAAATCGCATACTAACGTACTACTCATACTAAGTGTGACGTCAAAATAAGTATGTAGTGTGTTCACATTAGATAGTATGAAAAGACTGAGTACGCGAGAAATACCCGGATGTATACTATATTCGGAAAATTTTTAAGTATGCGCGGTGACCACACTAGTCATACTCAACCGCCCCATAATGCTTTGCGAGCTATCCACCGAAATGCAAGCCTCCGCGGGATATGTGGCCTGACCGGGGCGATTTTTATTTTATTTTATGTGGTTAAGTAGTCATCCTAATCACCCCACAGATTTGAGAAATAGGCGTTTTCTGACCAACGTTTTAAATTTGTCAGACGCCTCACAACGTGCTACTGAATGCTAGCAGCTAGTTGCAGCAGCTCACTTTGCATACAGAACAAGTAGCAGCTACCTCCAGTAGCCTGCAGCTACAACTGAAACGATTCGCATAATCTGGCTAATAACTGCATGAGGAGTGCCGGCTTGAAATTGCCACATTAATTATGCGACTGTTTGTTAGCGTAAAATCGACCTGAAGCCGGCATTCAGCCGAGATATTTGATAGCCGTACTTCCGGTTTTTGTCATCGGAGGTTTGAAATGCATTATGGGAAACGTAGTAGTATACTACAGTGTGAACGGTCGGCATTCTAATCATACTTATAGTACGTAGTATACAGTATATACTCATTGAGTATGTAGTATGTAGTACGTTAGTATGCGATTTCGGACACAGCCTAGGGCTGCAGCATGTGGAGAACATGCATTTGTTTGCTTCATGATGTATTTTTACTCCGTCAAAGAACACAGCAGAGTTGTGTGACAATTGGACAAACTGAGCAGCCTTGGTGGAGTACTGCACTGTCTGAGTGCTTTTCTTGTTTGAAATGCAACATCTGAGTCCTGTATGTACCAGTGTGTAGAAAATGCTGTGCAAATAGTAAATGCCTTCATTCCCAAAAAGACCAGAACACAAAGGTTGAGGGGACAATGATTTACCCTGTCAATGTGCTGTCATTGTTGTATGCCAGCTTGGATTGAGAAATGCACAGCTAACCAACTGATGTCTCCGATGTTTTTGATAGCCTCCAGTCATCTGCTGCTAGATGGTGTAGACCTTGAGTGGAGATTGATTGCAAGTTGTGAACTTGGAGTGTTATCAAAAAGCTGTTCTCGAACATGATTATGCTCATCACGGTGATGTTTAATGTATTATTCTTTTTTATTTTTATATTGGTTATCACACCTCGATTCATTACGATTTGAAGGCATGGTGCATGAACATGTGATTATTTATTGAAAGAGGTCTTCTTTGAAGTACGCTTGGATGTAATCAGAGAGCACATACATTTTTGATAGACTGTCTTCAAGTGTAATATTTTCCAATATTTCTAATTTCCCTTATTTAGAGTTTTGTTAGAAATTGTGGCCAATAACCTCTTCTTGTATATTTTCTGTTTACTTTAAGTTATCTTGTTAATGTCTTTTCCAGTGAAGTCACTGAATGCAATGGTGTGCTTTTAATAGATCAGCAGTCACTTAAGTTGTGAGGTAGAGCAGCTGTGGATTAGATTGCAAGACATAGCCCCCCACACCATGCTGTTAGACTGCTGTTAGCAGGAAATCATTAGAAATCTTGTCACTTAAGAGATGCTCTGACTCATCGAGCTATAATAGTTTGTGTAAGTTGGTTAGATCTTTACACCCGTCCATTTATTCTACATCCAACTTATTCACACAGAAAATCTATGCTGCACAGACATCAAAGTCATCTTTAAGTTTTCATGGAAAGACTGGTCTCTGTGTGCATGTGTAATAGCATGGCAATAATTAAGTCTAGGAAGTTCTCACATCTCTGCAAACACCGGAGCAGATTTTTAAGAGGGCATTTTTTTGTTTCAAAAAGCAAATAAAAATAGTTTGAAATGTTAATTTTATTGGATGACAATGTAATACATTCATAATACATGTGTAATATATTCAGAACTTAAATCATTCACGTGTAAGTCTGGTGCCAAAGCACTCTGCTAGCTGCCACTGGTTTATATAAAATGCATGCTGGGATACTTATCTGCTTAAAGTTTCATAAGAAGAAGTTTTTGGGCATAAGTTCTAGGCCAGATAAATTGACTTGGCTGTGAGTGATGATAGTAAGATAGTTTTGACTGAATCTGTTGCAATTTTTTCTGTCTTTTTCAGATCTACATACATTTGATTTTTTTCATGATACACTGATTAGCAGCTTATCATAGAATAGTCTTCTGAAGTTCTTTCATTCAGAAAGTACTTCAGCACTGTTCAACAGTGAATTGTAAACACAGAGCATGTAGAATGCAGCACAGACTGGGCACATGTCATTAGATGAGCTCATTTGTAAGGACCATTAGCTCCACACCGAAAATGTTTTACCGTGTTATACATAAGCATGTCTTCTCCACACATGCAGATACCATCCATCACTAGATAATTACACCATCCATATCAGTATTTATGCCTAGTGAATACGCAATGTCGTGGCTGCATAGCTGATAACCATCTGAACAGTTAGCTCGCTACATGAATAAATAAAAGGCAACACCGAGTCATTTGGACACCTACTTCAGCTAAGTGAAAGCAGAGAGCATATGGGCCATCAATGAGTAATACGTTAGACCAGTTATATCTAATTTCTTCACCTATAATAACATCCATTGATCCTCTATACACCGCTTTACCCTCACTAGGGTCGCGGGTGGTGCTGGACTCGGGTGAAGGCAGGGGACACCCTGGACAGGTCACCAGTCTGTCACAGGGCTACATATACAGACAAACAATCACACTCACATTCACACCTACCAATTAACCTCAGCATACTTTTGGACTGTGGGAGGAAGCCAGAGTACCCGGAGAAAACCCACGCATGCACAGGGAGAACATGCAAACACCATGCAGAAAGATCCCAGGCCCACACAGGGATTCGAACCGGGATCTTCTTGCTGCAAGGCGAAGTGCTAACCACTACGACACTGTGCAGCCCCCTGTATGTAATAACAATTCTACCTAAATGCAACACATCTGTTCATAAAAAGGTTTAATGCAACAACTAAAGTTGTTGGAGGTGGAACTTGGAATCATTGCAGAAATTGGGAAAGACATGCATTTGGTATCGAACGATGAGATCCAAGTCCAAAGCAATATGAGAGGGATGACTAGGAGTGAAGCAGTGCAGCAGGTGGACAGTGGGACTTTCCAGAAATACAATGTATAGCCTTGAACACATAGTCAGGTCCCAGGATCCATGCAGAGTCACCAGAAATGGGGCTTTGGAAGAAAGAATGTCTGCTTAAAACCAGCGTTATAAGACAACTAGAAAGTGTCTCTCCACTGTAGGACCCAAGAACAAAGTGCGCTTAGGAAGCAGAGACGTCCATGTCAGAGGTCTGTTTTCTAGGTTGGGTTGGATCCACTGATCTTTAATAACAGTGATTACAACACAAAGGGAGCACAGGAAGGTCTCAGTGTCTTCTCAGTGGTGTACTGGTGAGAAAAAGCATCAAGCCTTACATTCTGACAGTCAGTCTGGGAGGTTTTGGTGAAACTGAAGCAACCAAAGACTATAAACTAATGAACCTTGCAGAAGTTTATCCGTTTCACTGTCTGAACGTAATCAAGGTGAAAGAACGTTTACCTCCTTCCAGTTAAGGTCTTAACTGCTGGAAACTCCTTGTTGTCCACATCAGAACCCAGCAGGGGTGAGCTGGTGAGAGAGAAAAGTCATCAAATCTGGACTGGAGTTTTTACAGAGGATGACCTTTAGAATCACTGACCTCCACAATTAATGGACACAATGAATCAGGCAACCCAATTCACTAAATGACTTTCACAGAAACTAGGTTATAGTTTTGAAGAATTTACACCAAAACTTCATCATACTCTTAGTTATTCCTGAGAATCCAATTTCACCTTGATATTCCCTTAGTCTTCTTGCATCAATGCCATTGTTTCTAAACAAGTTTGTAAGAGCTTACTTTAGCTCCGTATAAAAACTGCAAGGAGGTGGAAACAGGAAACCTGGCTCTGCCCACAACAGCTTCATTACCAAACTGTGTCTTTTGCTTAATCTGTTGTTACATGCTGTAACGGTTTCTGTCCATGTGCAGTGTCTTCCTTAATCAGCCAGCAGATACTCCTGACAGCTTCTTTTATTTATGCAGTTTGCTAAGCTGTATAAGTCACTACTCTCAACCAAATAAAAAAGGGGAAGAAGATGTGTCCCGCAATAATGAACAGAATTGTTAGCAACAAATCAATAACTTTTGGGTTTTGTCATATTTAGGGATTAAGACTTTTTGAAGAAAGTTTACTTTATGACTAATTTGTGCATATAATTCAAAACTTCTGTAAACTCTGAGGACATTTCCTCAGATGTTGGTCACTCATCGTGTGAATGTGTATAAATATACTGTAGATTGATGCTCTTAAAAGCCGAGCAACTCTGTGATCTCTAATGTTCAGACACTCTGCCTTTACATCTACAAGTACACCTCTTGGATCTCACATTAAGCTCATTCTCACTTATTTGTCCACATGCAAAACTACACGTGTGCAGAAATGGCACAAAGCCAATTACCCTGCAGATTACGTTTCTTCTACTCCCTTTGTCTCATGACCCATTTATTGTAACATGTCCTTATCAGTTGGATAATGAATGTTAAAGAAACATGTTTTATGCAGTAAATGTAAAATGATAATTCGAAATTCAAGCAACTGTCCCAAAAAATGTAATCTTCAAATTATCACTGTAAACAGTGTTTCGCAGAATTCTGGTGCAAAAGACATTTTTCAGATTTATGTCCAGCACAAACACCAATCCCACTGTGACAGATGAGACCACACACACACACACACACACACACACACACACACACACACACACACACACACACACACACACACACACACACACACACACAAACTGTGTTTTTCCATCATTGTGGGGACATACCATTGACTCCCATTCATATCTAACCCTTACCCTAACCCTAACCTTAACCCTGACCAAAACAATGTCTAACCCTAAAGAAATGTTTTTGCACTTTTACTTTTTTCAGTAACAACAACATGGCCAAGAAAACACTGTTTAAACTTGTGGGGACCGAATGAGGTCCCCACAAGTGACATTGTTTTCGGTTTTCCTACAGTTGTGGGGACATTTGGTCCTCACAGGTATAGTCAGCACCTGACCACACAAACACACACACACACACACACACACACACACACACACACACACACACACACACACACACACACACACACACACACACATTTAACCATTGCCACATGTATTTTATCCAACCTTGTGTGCTTCCAGTGTTAATGCAGCAGAATGCATTGTGGGTAAATGCCCTCCACCCATGTCATTTCCACACCAAGCAAATTATTCTAATACGGGGGCGTGAAATTATCCCTTTAGGGAGAACTGCATGTACTCAATCAACCTTGCTAAGACAGCAGAGAGACTGGCTGACCCTGTGTGTGTGTGTGTGTGTGTGTGTGTGTGTATTTCCATGTATCCCTGTGGTTTTCAGTTCTAGCCTCCTCATCCATCCACACTAACCATCTAACAAAACACGCATCAAGCTGAGATGCTTCTCTCCTCTAACGGAGAGTTTTACAAAATGTTTGGCTTTCTGGAAAGCTTCCGTTGTTAAAGGGCTAATCCAGTGATTCTGTATTGTGATTCCCTAAAGGTGTTGAAATGACAGAAGACATCATGACACTACTATATGATGACTAGTTTCCAGGCTGAGTAGTACTAGTTAACCCAGAACTGTGTTCTCATAGTAACAAGCCTGTATATCATCAGGAGTCCAAACTTGTGTCAGTTTGTTACTGGTTACTTGATGAGACACAACTGTTCCAAGGACTCTAGAACATGTGAGTATAAAGGGGATATTCTTTGGAGATACTGGGTGTTTGTAGCCTAGCCATGCTATACCCATGTTTCTGACGGCACAAGGGTCTAGGGAAGCTCGACAGAGAGGGAGGCGGGCTAAAAGGTTGTCTATCAAATCCCTCTGCAGCAATTGGGTAGGTATACAACCAATCAACGCAACGAATAGGCTGATATAGTTCCGAGAGCACCGGCGGATTGTGGCTAAGTCCCATTAGCTTCCCAACCAGCGGAGCCACGGAGCCAACTGGTGTATTAAGGATTTGCCATATCCCGTCGGCATAAGTCCAAATACGTCTTTCTTCTCAATGAAACACTTAAGTGCCGTCCTTTGTTTATCTTTCAAGTTGAATTTTAGCTTCAAATCTTTAAGGGCTGTGGCCAAAGCCCAGTCGAAAGATAACTGTTTATTGTGCACTGGTTGTTTCTGTCAGAATCGTCACGCCTCTGTCGTCACTTCGTTACGCCCGCCTTCTGACTCTACACTTCATGGTGATTGGTTCGGCCAGTTTTAGGAGAATCCAGCCTCGAGCCTTATGGAGGGTAACTAGACCCACCCTGGCAGAGAATTAAATTCGTTGCCGTGGGTTGTCTTGCGTGGCTAGGCTAGGGTGTCTGATGAATTCCATACAAATGTTGTGATTCACTGCTAAAGGCCACTGATGATCAGGCAGCTTTGTCAAACAGATAGTCAAAAAAGTATTCTGGATCAAAAGTTGGAGTCTTCAACAGGTTTTCAAGAAAGAGTCTTCAAACAGTCTTCAGAGTCTGATGTGAATAATGTTTATTCAATACAGAGGCTGTAAGAACAAACATGAGAAAAATCTCCAGATTTTAACTAAGCGTTACATCACCTTTTATACCTTCTACTAAACACACCTCATTCGCTCTGGAAGCAACAAACCAATCAAAGACCCAATCAGGAAGTATGTGATGTCATCATATCAAAAGTTAGACTACCTCCTCTATTTTATTTCTGCTAGATTTGCATTACTTCTGTTTCACTCAGCATGACTTTGGTTTTAACTCACAAGGTCAGATGAAGAGAGGATATGCACTTCCTGTCGTATGCCTTTTATGGCCTCCATGGGGTTCCGTTCTGCTGAGGGCTGCAACAGTACTGGCTGTAAGTTGAAGCAGATGAAAGCTTCATTCAGAGGCACCTTGACATAAGACGTCCAGCCAGTAACAGGCGCATACCTCTGTTTCTGTGTGTCTGAGCCTGCATCGCATGTCCTTTATCTTCAGAGCATGACATGTGTTGTTGCATGCTTGGATCAGATATTCCTCTGTAACTACTAGCTTGTGTCTCTACACAGATCTGGTTTATAGCTCTGATTAAAGCCCAGATGAAGACATGTCAGTGTCGTCTCTCTCTGCTATGATGGATATAATACAGTTTGACTGTTTCATTAGAACACACTTGATCAGCAGTTGTACGGGGCGTGCTTCTAACCCAGATTGATTCTTGGGGGAAATTTTGATGCCACAGAAGTCAAGTCTTTGCTTGCTAATAACTATTGGCAGCATAATTCCAACGCTATCGACATCAGACTCTGAAAAGCAGCATCAGTTGAGCCACAGTTTGGGCAGTATGTTCATTAAGAACAAATTGCTCATCTCTCACATTAGTGGAAAACGGTAGGGAAAGGTTGTCCTGCCACAGAGCATTAGCGGCACAGGCTTTTGCCTTTTTAGAGGATGTCAAGTTCACAATTTTGCCAGAAACAAACACATCTGCTATGGAGCAGCATATCAGAGCTGAAATCACTATCAGAACATTAAACAGATATTCCTGTGGCACTTCCATAAAGTCAAAGAAAATAAATAAAGAACAGTCCAAATCAAAACAGGAGGGCCTGAAATATTCTGACTTTTTGCACTTATAGTATGGCTGAAAATCAGCTGTGTTCCTATGTGTTTCTGATGTATTTTACAGGATTGCAAATGATACAGTAACATGTTTATGGCCATCGTAAAGTAGTTCAGCACAATAACCTGTTTCCTGCTGTTATGCATTGTTTGTCTAAATTATTGCCTGTTCATACAGTATACACGTTTGTGTTGTGGCATTTTAAGATTGAAATGATAAAACTAGACGAATAGGATGTGTGAATCAAATTTAAGGACAAACAGTGATAAGACTGGAAGACCTAATGTGTCAACTGAAGTTATGAGTCCACTAAATAAACCCCTGGGAAGCGGCAACCCAGAAGGCTAAATCCTCTTTCTTTGAAAGGTGTTTGATTGGGTCGGATCTTCTCCTTCGATCTGGTCAGTATTAACCTTCTGCCTTTGGCCTGTGGGAGCATGACACAGTAATGCTCAGTCGATCACAGGACGATGATTGTGCAAATAGAGACAGCTCTTGTTTTGTTTTGGAGTTACACTACTGTTCAAAAGTTTAGGGTCACTCAGGCAATTCCTGTTTTCCATGAAAACTCCCACTTTTATCCATGTGCTAACATAACTGTACAAGGGTTTTCTAATCATTAATGAGCCTTCCAACTCCATTAGCTAACACACTGTAGCATTAGAACACAGGAGTGATGGTTGCTGGAAATGTTCCTCTGGACCCAAAGAGATGCAAAACAACCACAGAGATGCAAAACAACCACAAAGAGACACAAAACGACTAAAATGAGACTCAAAATAACCACAGAGATGCTAAACAACCACAAAGAGACACAAAACGACCACAGAGATGCTAAACAACCACAAAGAGACACAAAACAACCACAGAGATGCTAAACAACCACAAAGAGACACAAAACAACCACAAAGAGACACAAAACAACCACAAAGAGACTCAAAACAACCACAGAGATGCAAAACAACCACAAAGAGACACAAAACAAATGCCAAGAGACACTAAATGACCACAAACAGACACAAGGTGACCAAAAAGAGAAACAACCACGAAAGGACCCATAATGACTACAAAGAGACGGGAATGGTAGATATTCCATTTTCACAACCATTGTCGATTCATTTGGACAAACACAAATTGCTGTGTCACCAATAAGTAAAGCCATTTGCATGACTGCCAAGTGCAACCACATCATAAGAGCAACAAAGATTCTGCCCGAAACAGTCAAAGAACTTAACACAAAAGGCTTTTACATTCAGCATTGGCGTTGATGTTTTTTATTGTTCTGCCTTGACTGTATTATGTGTCATTTAACATTGAGCGTCTGTCTCCACTACATCCCATCCATCCCACTTCCTGCCTTGAGGCTCCAGGATTGGCAGTGTCAGCCTGTCAGTCGGCCCACCACTTTGGTCCAGACTGTTTCAACCACTACTGGATAGGATGTGAGGAAACTTGGCACAGATATCTACTGTATGTTCCCGAGAATGAATCCCACTTTCTCCAGTGCCATCGCGAGGTATTAGTTTGTGGTTCTGAAATGTCTCAACAGCTGTTGGGTGAAATGTCTTAAAATTTGGCACAAACATTCAAGCCCAACTCTTCATTCATTGTCTTCACCGTAGTTGTCCCTTCAAAAAAATCCTCTTTTCTCTGACCTTTTAATTAATTACCAAATACCAGCAAAAATACTGACATGCCATATGACTAACGTTAGCATGCCATCACACTAAACTTGATCATTCAAAACTTCTTCCAGTTACTCTCCCATCTCTCGTTTTGCTATTAGCCAGTCCATTCCACTCCTCTAATTTTCTGTGCTGAGTGTTTTTTGTTTGTTTGTTTTGTTTTGTTTCAGTTATTTACCCACTAACTCAACCAGGAAAAATCTCATTGAAGCTAAGGGTGTATACTGCCATACTATATAGTATGCCAGAAAAAGATTTCATGTGTCCCAACAAATACTATGTCAAATTCAATCTGCCATAAATACAGTGCCTTGTGAAAGTATTCGGCCCCCTTGAACTTTTCAACCTTTCACCACATTTCAGGCTTCAAACATAAAGATATAAAATTTTAATTTTTTGTCAAGAATCAACAATAAGTGGGACAAAATTGTGAAGTGGAATGAAATTTATTGGATATTTTATACTTTTTTAACAAATAAAAAACTGAAAAGTGGGGTGTGCAATATTATTCGGCCCCTTTACTTTCAGTGCAGCAAACTCACTCCAGAAGTTCAGTGAGGATCTCTGAATGATCCAATGTTGTCCTAAATGACTGATGATGATAAATAGAATCCACCTGTGTGTAATCAAGTCTCCGTATAAATGCACCTGCTCTGTGATAGTCTCAGGGTTCTGTTTAAAGTGCAGAGAGCATCATGAAGACCAAGGAACACACCAGGCAGGTCCGAGATACTGTTGTGGAGAAGTTTAAAGCCGGATTTGGATACAAAAAGATTTCCCAAGCTTTAAACATCTCAAGGAGCAACACGGTCTCACGGGGATTCGTGAAACTGTCACGTCAGTTTTTGTTTCGGTTTCGTGCGCACCAACACGATGTCGTCATGTTTTTCGTGCCGCTCACCACGAGCGAAACCCGCTGTGGTAATCCAGCCCGATCTCACGAGGATTCGTGAAACTGTCACGTAAGTTTTAGTTTCGGTTTCGTGTGCACCAACACGATTTCGTCATGTTTTTCGTGCCGCTCACCACGAAATGCACACCAATGTATTTTAAACGGCGGACTTTTCGTGCCACTCAGAACGTATTTCAAAAGAATGTGTATATTATATTTTTAATGTAAAACCGTGGCGAATCCAACGCTATATTTTGCATGACATCGTCCCTAAACATAACCCTAACCATAACCCTAACCATAACCTAACCATAACCTAACCATAAGCCGGTGGTACACTTACCAATTTGCATAGGAATTTCAAGAATGTCCGGCGGCCGGCGGCCGCAAACGCAATCACACAAGCAGTATACGCCGATGGACAGCTTAGATCGTCATGAATCCGCCGGTATAAACCACTTTCAGATGTGATTACCACAGCGAAAAACATTTCGTGGTGAGCGGCACGAAAAACATGACGAAATCGTGTTGGTGCACACGAAACCGAAACTAAAACTTACGTGACAGTTTCACGAATCCCCGTGAGACCGGGTTGGGTAATCACATCTGAAAGTGGTTTATACCGGCGGATTCATGACGATCTAAGCTGTCCATTGGCGTTTGCGGCCGCCACTGCGGCCGCTGGACATTCTTTGAATTCCTATGCAAATTCGGTGGATTCATGACGATTTAAGCTGTCCATCGGCGTTTGCGGCCGCTGCCGCGGCCGCCACTGCGGCCAAATGTCTGGCAGCCGCAATGGCAGCCGCGGCGGCGGCCGCAAACGCTGATGGACAGCTTAAATCGTCATGAATCCGCCCAATTTGCATAGGAATTTAAAGAATGTCCGGCGGCCGCAGCGGCCACTGCAAACACCGATGGACAGCTTAGATCGTCATGAATCCGCCGGTATAAACCACTTTCAGATGTGATTACCACAGCGGGTTTCGCTCGTGGTGAGCGGCACGAAAAACATGACGACATCGTGTTGGTGCGCACGAAACCGAAACAAAAACTGACGTGACAGTTTCACGAGTCCCCGTGAGACCGGGCTGCAAGGAGCACTGTGCAAGCAATCATATTGAAATGGAAGGAGTATCAGACCACTGCAAATCTACTAAGACCCAGCCGTCCCTCTAAACTTTCACCTCGAACAAGGAGAAGACTGATCAGAGATGCAGCCAAGAGGCCCATGATCACTCTGGATGAACTGCAGAGATCTACAGCTGAGGTGGGAGAGTCTGTCCATAGGACAACAATCAGTCGTACACTGCACAAATCTGGCCTTTATGGAAGAGTGGCAAGAAGAAAGCCATTTCTCAAAGATATCCATAAAAAGTCTCGTTTAAAGTTTGCCACAAACCACCTGGGAGACACACCAAACATGTGGAAGAAGGTGCTCTGGTCAGATGAAACCAAAATCCAACTTTTTGGCCACAATGCAAAACGATATGTTTGGCGTAAAAGCAACACAGCTCATCACCCTGAACACACCATCCCCACTGTCAAACATGGTGGTGGCAGCCTCATGGTTTGGGCCTGCTTTTCTTCAGCAGGGACAGGGAAGATGGTTAAAATTGATGGGAAGATGAATGGAGCCAAATACAGGACCATTCTGGAAGAAAACCTGTTGGAGTCTGCAAAAGACCTGAGACTGGGACGGAGATTTATCTTCCAACAGGACAATGATCCAAAACATAAAGCCAAATCTACAATGGAATGGTTGACAAATAAACGTATCCAGGTGTTAGAATGGCCAAGTCAAAGTCCAGACCTGAATCCAATCGAGAATCTGTGGGCAGAGCTGAAGACTGCTGTTCACAAACGCTCTCCATCCAACCTCACTGAGCTCCAGCTGTTTTGCAAGGAAGAATGGGCAAGAATTTCAGTCTCTTGATGTGCAAAACTGATAGAGACATACCCCAAGTGACTTGCAGCTGTAATTGCAGCAAAAGGTGGCGCTACAAAGTATTAATGCAAGGGGGCCGAATAATATTGCATGCCCCACTTTTCAGGTTTTTATTTGTTAAAAAAAGTTTAAAATATCAAAGGGGGCCGAATACTTTCACAAGGCACTGTACCATCATGCCCTTCTATGTCTAGCTGAATTGTGCAACATGTGAGATTCTCTGCTCAGTAGAAGAAACACAGCATATATGTAGCGTAACTATACTTTGCTGTTAGATTGATTTAGGGGCACTGTCTCAGTTTATTGAGAAAATGATCATTTTAGATTGAGTCTCTGTCAGGCTGGCTGCTGCCAGACCCAGATAGTGCTCTCTCTCTTTCCCTGTCCTCCCCTTTTTCCTTTTTAGGTGCTCCTCTCAGTAATTGCAGCGGCAGGTGTTCTGCATCTTCCTCATCAGCCGGTCCTGGAGCAAGTGGAGCGCTTCCAATCAGATCCTCACTCTCACTGCATAAAGCCAGACGCCATTCACCTCTCAGTACTGGATTGTGATTCAACCTGTAATGGTTTTCACTTATGTTTCAGTCAAAGAGTTTGCCTTTGCATCTTCCTTTAGTAACGACACTTGTTCTTCTTCGTTTTAGTTTTTGGTCCGCCTGCTCCAGCCTGGTCTCACCTGGATTCTCCGTTGCCTCTTACACATGGAAAGGGTTAGGGTTGCCCTGTGAATAAATTCTGTTAAACCGCTTTTGTATGTCTGTTCGTTTCCTGCACCTGAGCTCCTACAAAATTCGTAACAGTCTCAAAGAGACTTTGATTAAAGTGAAGTTGATCAGCCTGTTAGCTGAAAGTCCTAAGTTCTGATTGAATTGACCTCAGTCCTGTTAAGGTTCCTCAGGAGGCTCAGGTGCAGGAAAGGAGATCGACAACAAGAATGTAAAATAAGAAGCTTTTATTTTACAGAACAACAGGTTGGTACAACCAGAACTATAAATGACTACAAGTGGAAGTAGAAACAAGAAATACTAATCACAGAAGGTGACTGAAAAAACAATGGGCCCTCGAGGCGGGGCACTACAGCTCAGATAACAATTTGGAAGTGAACAAACCCACGAAAGATAATACCTAGGCAGGCTCTGAAGAAACAGCTGATCAGAAGATACTCTAAGCAAGAACAAGTATAACCAAGAACTAACTCGAATCTAAGCAAGGGATACAAAATTCTATAGAACCAGAATAGGCATTGGAAATGAGCGATATAACAAACCTGAAGGTACAATAAGAGCAAGAATACACTAATACAGTTAGGTCCATATATATTTGGACACTGACACAAGTTTTGTTTTGTTTTTTGTCTGTTTAATGAAACACATTCCAATTATAGTTATACTGCCAAAGCAAAACAAAAGAAGTGGAATATTCTTCAACGGCCAAGTCAGTCACCTGATCTCAACCCAAATGAGCATGCATTTCACTAAACTTCAGAAATAAAGGTCCACAAAACAGCAACTGAAAACCGCTGTAGTAAAGGCCTGACAGAGCATTAAAAAGGAGGAAACCAAGCATCTGGTGATGTCCATGAGTTCAAGACTTCAGGCAGTCATTGCCAGCAGAGGGTTTTCAACCAAGTATTAGAAATGAACATATATTTTCAGTTATTTGATTTGTCCAATTACTTTTGAGCCCCTGAAATGAAGGGACTGTGTTTAAAAAATGCTTTAGTTCCTCACATTTTTATGCAATCTTTTTGTTCAACCCACTGAATTAAAGCTGAATGTCTGTACTTCAACTGCATCTGAATTGTTTCATTTAAAATTCACTGTGGTACTGCACAGATCCAAAATTAGAAAAACTTTGTCTCTGTCCAAATATTTATGGACCGATGTCCCCTGCCTTCACCCTCAGTCAGCTGGGATAGACGGGTGACCCCCCCCCCCCCCCCCCCCCCCCCCCCCCCCATGACCCTGATGAGGATTAAATGGTGTATAGATGATGCATGGATGGTTGGTTATAGGGTTAAGCTGACTAACAACTTAATAAACATAAAATAAACAGGACTGTGATCTCAGGATTAAGAGAGAGATGAAACTTAAAGTCAGCTGACAGAGAACACTAACTCCATGTTTCATGGTTGTACTATGACAGACACTTGCTCTGCCCTGTGATCTCTGCAGTTGATGGGGACTGAAAGCTCACAAACAGCATCCCACTTGATTGGCTAACAGTTGGATTATAACAGTAAATGTCATGAGTTGTTATGTGTTTGTAATAAGGCAGTGTTAGACAGGAGGTGTCTTATTTAATAATATCGATCATCTTCATTTGTTCGCACCTATGAAAACAAACAAAACATGACTCTTTCACTGTTCTACTGTACGTCAGTCAGAGCCATAACTTCACCTCAGGTTTCATCTCCTTTTTTGTCTGTTCAGTTGAGAATTCAGTGAATCACTTTTTTTTAGCACTTTTCTCTACTGCATGAAGCTCTGACTTGTAGATTAATTTCTATTTCTAATAATACTCTCTATTGTTCCAAGGAAATGGAAAGTGCGGCTGGTAGCAGTGGAAGTGAAGAGCACACAGTAGCAGGAGTAGCAGGAGGATGACTCTGCAGTATGACTTAATGGATTACCATATGTGGCCCACCATGGAAAAGTCATTTGCTGCTTTTACTTGCACACAACGGCCTGATTGAAGTGAATAACAGCAGATTAACACAGTTTGACCGAGTCATTTACATGGTTGGGAGGAACCTAATTTCCTCTGAATTTACCTCCAAGTTTAGAGGATTTTGTTTGACATTCTGTGAGAATATATGCAGGCCTACGGGAAACGTCTGTAGCAGATGTATAGTGAAGCTGTTAAATGAGGATCTAAAGTAATGCGGCCGCCATGGGATCAGACGGTACACTGTACATCAATGTCACATTTTACAAATGCAGATATTAAATCTCGGTTACACCTTATAAGACAGCCTGTGATTTACAGGGTAATTTAACTGTATGAATAATAAGCCACTAATAAAATACAGACTTTTATCATTTGACACTTACGGTTAGGTCAAGGGAGCAAAGAAGGGAATTACTGGACATTTCAGAGAAAAGAAAGTATTTTTGCAAAGACTGAGTAAAGACAGTACATGGTAACATACCAAATACTGTTCAAAATAGGTTGTTGCTAGAGGTGCGGACCCGTACCCGTAGCCTGTGGACTACGGATACGGCACTTGCCATTTGCCAATCAGATACGCGAGATCTGGTCACGTGACTCCCGGTAGACGCTAGCTGTACGGACCCGTAGCATCGGTACGACAGGTACGGACCCTAAACCTGACAGTAACACTAACCCTAACCTTAACCTTTGCTTGCCTTTCAACAGTTTGCAGTGGTTAGCAGCTTCTTGACTCGCGAGACTCGCGTTGGGTTCCGTATCTGTCTGGCAAATGGAAAGTGCCGTACCCGTAGACACTACCTTCAAAATACAGCAGAGATGTCTTATTATTGTATATATTACACATTGATGCCATCAAAATATAGGGTTAGTGTAGGAATAACTCCTTATTAAAGATGAATTATGATAAGTTTGCACTCTTTATTAATCAGGGGCACCACCTCACGTTTTAATTGCGAGAAAATTTATTAATTAACATTAATAAAAATATTAATTGATTTAAATTTTGATTAGTTGATCAGTCTAATATCTGAAGCCGAGAATCCTCGGAAGAATTGACCCAAGTCTGATACACATAAACACAAAAGAGACTGTAATTTTGGTCAAAATGAAGTACATTTATTGACTAATATAATAACAAAACAGTGATGAATATATCAGGTACATGCTTGAATGAATAAAGGTGACGTGTGGGTGTTTATGTGAGAATAGGTGTGTGCGTGTGTGTGTGTGTGTGTGTGTGTGTGTGTGTGTGTAGGTTATTTAAATTTGCATTTCTAATCTCGGATTATGAGCTGAGTAATCAGACCGCTGAAGACATGACAAGATAATTAATAATTTGGAAAATGACCGACTGATAAGTGACTAAACGGAGTTATTAAAAATGGAATGTCAAGCTATTTAAGGACGTCAACCCACAGTTCAGACTCATAGAGCATCAGCTGATCTTACTTTGTTGAAGAAGGGTCGCTCAGAAGGTTCTGGAACTGGGACACGGTTGCGTTTCTTGGACGACACTTGGTTGAGCATCTGTATGGGGACCGGAGCCGGCGGCTTGGTCGGTATGGCAACCTGAAGCGTCCTGTTCACGAAGAACCGTAAGGCCACGCTGGTCTCGTTCGGAACAGCGCAGATGGATCTCAGCAGATGGTGGAGAGAAAGCTGGAACAGTTCGTCCTTCTTCTAGGGTTTGACTGGACCCAAAAATAGCTTGATAAAAATGCAGGCTTTCGTTCTGTTTTGTCGGCGGTTCAGCCGAATAAAAGGGCAGGTGTCTAGACAGAGCCACGGCAAATTTGGAAGTATGAAATTGGAACGGGATCGAATTGGTTCTTATTTCAAATAAAATCGCCAGTAAAACAAAGGGACCTCGGCGAGTTGAAGTGAGCGAAGATATCTATTCTTTGATTTAAAAGGTTAAAGAAATCGCAGCTATCAGAGGCCTGCTCTGGTGCTGGTGTAGACTTAGCATAAAGAAAAGAAGAAGAAAGAAGGCGCCAAAAAAAAGAATCGCTCAGATGTAGTACACTGTAAACCCGAATAAGTTTTTAAGTTATTACACATATTCAGAACTTAAAACTTTGAAGTTACATGTACTATGTATCAATAATCTGAACTTTAAAAAATTGAAATTTTTGTACTTAAATGTGTCTGTTAAATGTACTATGTATCAATTATCTGAACTTTAAAAAATGACTGTTTTGTACTTAAATATTTCAGTAACGTACTATAAATCAATAATCTCAACTTTAAAAATTTGAGTTTTTTGTATTTAAATATATCTGTTACATGTACTATGTATCAATTATTTGAACTTAAAAAGTAGTACCTTAAACTTATATACTTCAGATACATGTAACTGAAATATATACGTACAATGTACCAGTTCTGTTTTTAACAACTCTAAAAACAGTATTTCATGTTCCATGAACTCAAGAACATTTATTCAAACAACTCAAACAATCAATTTTTAAACCTTCTTTTACAAAAATAAAAAATTAAATAAAATTAAATAAAATACAAAATGCCTAAAATTCAAATACAGTATGTGGTGCATGGTAATTTTATACCTGAGGCGTAGTGCATGCATTTACACCATTCACAAAAAGTTAGGGACATTCGACTTAATGGAAAATGTAAAATGTTGATGCTACATAAGTACCGAAACATTAAACAGTTTGACACGTGCATTCAAAACTTTAGAGAAGGTCCAATTAAGTTAACCTGTAAAGGTTGAAGTCCATTTTTGGCGCATTCTGAATTTTCATCCGAAAGCTGAATATCCCTAACTTTTTGTGAATGGTGTAAACTGCCAAACAAGTATTGACCATAATATAAAAGCTGTATTGCAAAGTACCTTGTACTTTTTTTTTAACATGGCTCAATATATCCATAAATGTCATGAGCGAATTCCATCTCGTCATGAGAAGAGTGTAAACATTCAAAACAAACTGCAACTGTCTTCATAAAACTACTATAAAAGAGTGCAAGGGCCATGTATTTTTTTTCCCATGGTTGAATACATCCATAAAATTCATTGTAAACATTCTAAACATCAAACTATAACTGAAATGTAAACTTAAACAGTGCAAGTAAATTAAATGCCATTTGAATAATCACAGTGCAGATTTTGGTTAACTTCATAAAAGTAACATTACAAAACAGTGCAATGTACTGTACTTTTATCAAAACTAAGGAACATTATGAGCAAATACATTCTTGCCATGAGCAGATTGTAAATAATCTGATTTTCAAACTGCAACTTAAACATAAAGTGCAAATGAAATGATTAGTCACTATACATGTTTGAGTAAATAAAAGAAAACAGATGAGAAATATCCTTGAAGGCAGAAAGAAAAAAAGGGGGGGGGGGGGGGGATGCAGGCACATGGGTATTAAAAATTGCGCAGCACATTCAATCTCTCATCTTGTCCCATTTTTGTTTTTCATGGTGCAGAACAGTTGATACAGTATGGCCTGAATGAAAGCCCTCAACATACAAATTACTAGCCGTTTGTGGAGTTTAGTAAAACTACAGTGTGAGACAGTTCAACAAGCAGATGTATCTGCTTTTCAGAGTTCCTAGCCATTAAGCAGCTTGTTGAACTGTTTGCATCTTATGAACCTTACTAAACAACGAAATCGGGATTGTTAAGCAAGGCATTCTTGAGGGACAGGAGTTTGGGTACCAGTGTTCCTGAATCCAAATCCAGCAAAACTTTCTGAATGAACCGAAAGGTGTTGGGCAGTACTTTTGGATCATCGAGATGCAGCGGATACATCAGTCCGAACACAACAACAACAACAACATCGCTAAATCTGGGAAGGGAGATCACCTTGTCACCTTCAATGGTGACTGTGACCTTCCTCGGGTCGTAGTGTATAGCGCGCTTGACATTGTCCCCAACTGCAGCAACCATCAGGAGCACGATTGGGTCAGTGAGCTCTAGATCGGCATCCTCTTCCTGAATGAATGAAAGAAATGTCAAGTAAACAGTACATATGTGGTGAAAGTCCTTGCAGTGGTTCCTGTTTATGAATATGAAAATGGGTCTGAGTGACTATGTTCAGCTCAACACAAAGCATAAATGCCGTTTAACCATACAGATGCAACACAACAGTGTTGATTTAAGCCTAGACTGTAGAAATGCAACCAAGTTCTCAGGCTTGATTTAACACTGTTGTGTTGCATCTATATGTTCATACTACACACGTGGACAAAATTGTTGGTACCCCTCAGTTAAAGAAGGAAAAACCCACAATTCTCACTGAAATCACTTGAAACTCACAAAAGTAACAATAAATAAAAATTTATTGAAAATTAAATAATCAAAAACAGCCATTACTTTTGAATTGTTGATTAACATAATTATTTAAAAAAACAAACTAATGAAACAGGCCTGGACAAAAATGATGGTACCTCTATAAAAGATTGAAAACTATTTGACCAGAGTGACATGATTAACTCAGGTGTGTCATTTAATTGACATCACAGGTGTTTCCAAACTCATAATCAGTCAGTCTGCCTATTTAAAGGGAGACAAGTAGTCACCCTGCTGTTTGGTGAAAAGGTGTGTACCACACTGAACATGGACAACAGAAAGCGAAGGAGAGAATTGTCCCAGGACATCCGAAAAAAAATGATAGACAAACATCTTAAAGGTAAAGGCTATAAGACCATCTCTAAACAGCTTGAAGTTCCTGTGACAACAGTGGCTCATATTATTCAGAAGTTCAAGACCCACGGGACAGTAGCCAACCTCCCTGGACGTGGCCGCAAGAGGAAAATTGATGACAAATTGAAGACACGGATCGTTCGAATTGTATCCAAAGAGCCCAGAGCAACCTCCAAAGAAATTAAAGGTGAACTCCAAGGCCAAGGTACATCAGTGTCAGATCGCACCATTCGTCGTTGTTTGAGCCAAAGTGGACTTCATGGGAGACGACCAAGGAGGACACCACTGCTGAAAAAAACTCATAAAAAAGCCAGACTGGAATTTGCAAAAATGCATGTTGACAAGCCACAAAGCTTCTGGGAGAATGTCCTTTGGACAGATGAGACCAAACTGGAGCTTTTTGGTAAGGCACATCAACTCTATGTTCATAGACTCAAAAACCAAGCATATGAAGAAAAGAACACTGTCCCTACGGTGAAACATGGAGGAGGCTCAGTAATGTTTTGGGGCTGCTTTGCTGCATCTGGCACAGGGTGTCTTGAAAGTGTGCAAGGTACGATGAAATCTGAAGACTATCAAGGCATTCTGGAGAGAAATGTGCTGCCTAGTGTCAGAAAGCTCAACACGGTCTCACGGGGATTCGTGAAACTGTTACGTAAATTTTTTGTTTCTTTTTCGTGCGCACCAACACGATTTCGTCATATTTTTCGTGCCGCTCACCACGAAATGTTTTTCGTGTTGCTCACAACGAAACCCGCTGTGGTAATCACAGCTGAAAGTGGTTTATACCAGCGGATTCATGACGATCTAAGCTGTCCATCGGTGTATACTGCTTGTGTGATCGCGTTTGCGGCCGCCGGCCGCCGGACATTCTTGAAATTCCTATGCTAATTGGTAAGTGTACCACCGGGTTATGGTTAGGTTATGGTTAGGTTATGGTTAGGGTTATGGTTAGGGTTATGGTTAGGGACGATGTCATGCAAAATATAGCGTTGGATTCGCCATGGTTTTACATTAAAAATATAATACACACATTCGTTTGAAATACGTTCTGGGTGGCACGAAAAGTCCGCCGTTTAAAATACATTGGTGCGCATTTCGTGGTGAGCGGCACGAAAAACATGACGAAATCGTGTTGGTGCGTACGAAACCGAAACAAAAATTTACGTAACAGTTTCACGAATCCTCGTGAGATCGGGCTGGAAAGCTTGGTCTCAGTCGCAGGTCATGGGTCTTCCAACAGGACAACGATCCAAAACACACAGCCAAAAACACCCAAGAATGGCTGAGAGAAAAGCGTTGGACTATTCTAAAGTGGCCTTCTATGAGCCCAGATCTGAATCCCATTGAACATATGTGGAAGGAGCTGAAACATGCCATTTGGAGAAGACACCCATCAAACCTGAGACAACTGGAGCTGTTTGCTCATGAGGAGTGGGCCAAAATACCTGTTGACAGCTGCAGAACGCTCATTGACAAATACAGAAATCGTTTAATTGCAGTGATTGCCTCAAAAGGTTGTGCAACAAAATATTAAGTTATGGGTACCATCATTTTTGTCCAGCCCTATTTCATTAGTTTGTTTTTTTTAAATAATTATGTTAATCAACAATTCAAAAGTAATGGCTGATTTTGATTATTTAATTTTCAATAAATTTTTATTTATTGTTACTTTTGTGAGTTTCAAGTGATTTCAGTGAGAATTGTGAGTTTTTCCTTCTTTAACTGAGGGGTACCAACAATTTTGTCCACGTGTGTAAATCACATCACTCTATGATTAATGCTTGATCAGGAGAAAGATTTCAGGACACGGGATAAACAAGTGCAATTCAAAGTGACGGTTTAAAAAAATGGAACTAAATACTAGAGGATTGAAAGTGATGATCTTTGTGGAGTTCTCTCTTCTGAGAGGATCAAATTGGTATGAAGTTTCTGTTTACCAAGGAGCTGGAACAATAGGCGACTGCAGTTACTTTATGTGTGTATATGTGAAATGAATCTAAAATATTCTATTATTGGGAGTTTATGGGGGGAAATTATTTAGTACATATTTAAAAAGATGTCTCTAATCTAGAGTGTGGGTACAACTTGAGCTCAACATATCTCATGCCTTGGACAATGGCTTCTACAAGACAAGGGTCATGTCAGTCCTGTAATCACTGAGGACCAGATCTTCTATTATGATGGTTAGAGTCAGTGTAAAACTGTTTAACAACCTCCAGTGCTTGTTAAAATATGAATACACAGCATGCTTAATATATTTGTACAAGTGTTCAGAGCCCGTCATTGTATCTAAAATACCAAGGACACTAACAAGATTTACAATGTTAATAAGGTGTGATAATGATGAGGCCTCACCGTGCAGGTTTTGAACACAGTAGAGAAGTCCTCTCGCAGGAACACAGGAAGGTTATGGAGCATAGTGGTACGCTTCCTGTTGATATCTTGCAATTCTTATGAAGATTAAAATAGAAGTGCAAATATTTAGACATATACTAATTAATCCTTTTTTTTTTTTTGTCCTGTCCAGCAACAGAGCAGACAGAATGGGGATCTGGCTGCTGCATTGTGCCACACAAGTTTGCTTTTCCAAGGGGAGTTTATAAGTATACGACTCCCCTTGATAATGTTCAATAATTTATTTAGTTTGAATACTTGTTGATTAGATAAATATACATAAATTTGCCGGACCTGACAGGGAAACAAAGAGGCAGGAAGAAAGAAACCAGAAAAGAAGAAGGAAAAAAAAAAAAAAAAACAACAACAAAGTGGGATAGAGAAGAGAATTGAAACCGACACAACAGACAAAAAGCTAGTACACCTCAACAAAGACACAGCAGAAAGCATCCTACGGGTTTTGTTAGGAAACACAGCTAGTAATTATTCAGAACATCTATATGAAACGAACAAACTGAGGAAACATGTCTTTTGATATTTTGGCACCGGGACAAACTTAACTCCCCACAAGACAACATGGTTGCTATGTCCACATGCAGAGTACGGTGCAATTGTGACTGTGATAATGCAACTATAACCTCTGATCTCCGTGAAGGCCAGAAGTGGGCCTGAGAGCCCACAAGACCCAGGCGAGCCTGCAGCGATCCCAGAGCAGAGACCCGAGCCACCAAACCACGAGGATGACCACAGATCGGCCCGGAAGGGGGCAGAGGGAGAACCCGGCCAGGCCCCCAGCGTCCAGCGGGGCCAGGCCCCAGGCGACCGCCGACCCCGCCAGGGGCCGGAGGCCCAGGGCAGACACAGCACAGGACCCTGGGCCCCAGGCATCCAAGAGGCAACCCCCGCCCCCCCAGGCAGAGGGCCAACACCACCAGGGGAACCGGCCACCCCAGACGGCCACCCGGCATGGGCCGGTGCCTCCGCCACAGCCCAAGATCCAGGGCACCCCCCGCACCCCCCCACTACCCTCTCGCCCCCCCATCACCCACCAGTGCCCCCCCATCACTCATCCACCCATAGTGCCCCATGAGGGCAGCCCCGGAAGGCCAGGGGATACCGGGCCACAAAACCGGGCCCCAAGGCCGGCCCCCACCACCACCCAGATGCGGACATCCCCAAAGACCAGGAGCCCGTAGCCAGCCACCCCCCCCCCCCCCCCCGCCCCGCCCCGGCGGCGACCAGAAAACGGGTTATGTGAAGGACCCCATTACCCCCACCTCCCCTGCGCATGAATGTTGATGAGATCTGTGTTGTTTGCAGTTAAAATTAGGGGGTAGTAGCTAAGCCGTGCCGGGAGCGGGGTCAATGGGAGATCCCGCCTACCCGAGCAACCCCGCCCACCTTACACGGCATGCTGTGTCCCCTAGATGCAGTGTGTGTTATCAGTATTTTATACTAATTAATCCTAATCAATTATCCTGAACGGTCTTGAGGGACTTAGCCCACAATACAAATTATGTGTTCTTTACATTATTTCTATCTGAAAGGCTATACCATTTTTATGCAGACAAAATTGTTTTTGTGAAAGAAAAGTTAATGCAATAATAAAGTCAAAGTCATAAAGACAGACAATTTGGGTCATTACACTTGTTACATCATGTAGACCAGGGGTGGGCAACTCAGATGATGGCAAGGGCCACTTCCACACTAGCCATGTTCACATGTGCAGAATTTTCTCAATCTGATTAAAATAGACATTCCGACTTCACTGTTCATATGGATGGTGAATAAAGTGATCTGATCATTACGTGTGTGTTCATGCATCACGCATTTATTCAGACTTAACCACTCTGACATGCGCAGATACGTCTAATATTCTGGAAATAGCCGAAGAAGCAGCTATCATTTCCGCCCGCGATGTAAACAAAAGACATTGCCATGGTGATTCTTGGAGTCGTGCTGATCTCTCAATAAAATGTAAACAAACGCACATGGATCGCGTGCCTTTGTTTACATTTTAAGAGATCGGCGCGACTGAGAATTCTCCACAGCTTGTTGGCTTGCCGTGTACTGGATCATTCATTTTCCTCATCTCTCGCGGCTGTTGTTTTTGTGTTGGTTGTTTTTTTCCAAAATGGACCCAAAATATGTTCCTTTGATTAGCCCAACAGCCATGATTGCTATACCTGCCTGAAATACAGAAATGTGTCATCTCCACGTAAGGCTGACATGCGCAGTGAGAACAGCTTTACCCCGAACATGATCGGAAGAAGCTGGAACAAGTGTGTACATGGACGCCGTTCGGAGCAACAATCAGTATAAACCACCCCTCTCGTTCGGAATGGCCTAACGAGCTCTTTCGGATCAGAACATTCTGGATGACATGTTTACATGAAGCATTTATATTCTGATCAGTTTTTTATTCCGATTATTTGTGTCCATGTGAACATAGCTACCGACTCCAGAGGGCCACATTCTATGTCACACAAACTGACGCATTTTGATCTTGGAAATCGACTGTTTCTGTTATGGTTTTTTTTTTTAATTTGAAACCTGAAAAGTAAAATTTTGATGCAATATCAAATGCATTTAGTTATACATATGTTGATTTTATGGCCTTAAATACAAATACCATTGGACATAAAAAGAGACAATTGATTTTGAACACGGGCTACCAACAGACTGAAGTAATTAAAGTGGGTCAGGTTTGGATGTTGTGGAATTGTTACAGCTGTAATCAGTAATATCAGTATTCTGTTATTTCCCTGTGGGCCGCATTAAGTGAGTGTGGGGGCCGCATGTGTCCCTGGCCGCCAGTTGCTCATGTATGATGTAGATAAATAATATCTACCTGTTCATCGTGGAGCTTGAAAATTTATTTCAGTGCATCTGCAATCTTTCCAGTTTTGGTCGCTTTTCCCCTAAATATGACCATCAAGCGGGGAATGTGACGATCCAGCTCAGCATAGAACCTATTGGGAAGGTTCTGGTTCGTTATCCGCTGGAACTCAGCATATACCTACAAAACAAAAGAAAACAGAACAATAGGTTCAGATGCTTGCTAGGTTATTTCTTGTGTGTGTTGGGCATAGCCCTAAAGTTCAGAGGGGATTCAGAGGGTCCCATCCCCTGGGACAGAATGGGAAAGCAAACTTGTATTCCAATTGCTCAATGACTAAAGGTGTAGGATTGTGATGATTACTGAACCTACCTCAGACTCCAATCTGAGAGCAGGCCACTTGTCCATGATCTGTCGCACTGATGTGCAGGTCATCACTATGTCCTGTCACCGCAGGGCAAATGTGCTCTGCATCATCTTACTAATAAGAGGTAGGTTCTTCTCAGTCTTCTGAACTTCTTCAACTATGTTCGTCCTCAAAAGCTCAAGACTTTCCTCATTCTGGCCATGTGGAAAGTTGGGCATATAGTTGATTTCTGCACGCCTGGCTCTTTTGATGTTTGCGTGTGGAAATTCATTCTCAGGGTGGTTTCGACTTCTTTTTCCAGCATTTGCAACAACCTCCAGACACCCTGCCTTCCTCAGCTTGGCCTTGTAATTGCCTGACTTAAAGGCGATACTCTGATTCCATCTATCCCAACCATTGTCAGATCCTGCTTCTTTCAAACATGGATGTTTGGTCACAAGTGCCTCTGCTACCTGTGCTCTTTGCTTCTTGCTTTCGTAAGCCTTGAAGCGATACATGGTTTTGGCAAGTGTTTCCAAGATGTCATGCTTTTGGTCCCTTCTCAAGTTCAGAAGCTTCCCAGTCTTTTCATATTCTTCATTTCCCTTTTGAAGAACCAGTTCAACATCATAAGAAAACTCAGGAATTGGAAATTGACCTGTTGGCCACCTCTGGACACGTTCTGGAGATGAGATATCTGACAGAATTATAGTAGATGCCTCAGAACTGGAATCTGTTGACAGTATGATGTGTACAACAGCTTTCTGCAGCAACTCGTCAATTTGAACTAGTTCAGTGCGGTTTCCATCAAAGTCTGGGTCTTCACATTCCAAGCTGAAGTCGAGATCTAACTGAAGTTGTTCTTTTATGATCCGAATCAGTGCAGCTACAGAGGCTGGCCGTGAGCTTAGCTTTAATTTCCGTGCACGGTCAGGCTCGACGACACGTAAAATCATCGGTTGAGGGTCTAAGGTTGCCATTGCACTAATGAAGAAAAGAGACATTTAAGAGGTTAAAGGAATACTTTGCCATTTACAAGCACATCCACATTCATAGTGCAGTGTCTATATTTAAGTACTGCACTCACAAAAAATGTCTCTTATTTTCTGCTTTCTTCAGATAATACAGCAGCACCTCGCCTAAAAAATGCATATCACAATATACACAATGCATTCTTCATAGTTGACAGTATTTTCATTTTGAAATAGCTCACTCTTCCTCACAAGCAGTACTTATATTGCCACAAACAAGTGCCACCCATGGCCAGCACACGTGAGAAATGATCTGAGCCATACCAAGTAAGAATATAGTACAAAACTAGAGCAAAGTAAGTCTTAATGATACAACGGCTGTCATTGTTTGGCCATGCTGACTGTTTTCTATTCAGTGTTCTTTTTTCATTTTCCTTTTCATTTCTTTTTTCTGCACTAATTGCCTTTAACATGTATGAATCTCTTTGGAGTCAAAAGCACCAAGCCATCAATCCTGTATGCAGAGAATGTATCAGTGTCATTGAGATCTGATAGCACATAGACTGATTGACTTGACCAAGTGGCTGACAGCTCATAGGAACGGAGATGCTCTAAATAATAGGTCTCAAAATCACAACAGAGAAAGGTTACATTTTGATTTACAAGGTAGATCTGTGCAATTTTGCTGAATTTAGAAAGTCCCCCACTATGTCCAACAGACACAAACATTTCATTTGTATAGTCTATGCCATCAACGGTCACCTTTGGTGTACTGTAGACTGTGTCACTGGCAGTGTGTTGTTTAATGTGTGCCTGGGCTACCTCTGGAAGAGTTGAAACCAGTACAGTCTACTCTGGATGTTTGGACTTCAGGTCTGAAAAGGGATGGTGAACTAAGGTGATATGCAATCATGCTTTGGTGCCTGGATGCCATCGTCTTCAAAACATTTTTAAAGTTCATAGTGTCATGAACCACCTTCTTTAAAAAAACGATGTTTCGCTTCAAACCTCATAGTCCAAACATGCACAATAGGACCAAAGCACCTAACCAAGGCAGGATAGTGCTCCAGATAGTGATGTTTAGGACGAAGTATATACTCTGGGAAGACTGTTTTCAGTGTCTGTCTGTGATCACTTATTTTGCACTGTAAATATACTACACACGTGGACAAAATTGTTGGTACCCCTCAGTTAAAGAAGGAAAAACCCACAATTCTCACTGAAATCACTTGAAACTCACAAAAGTAACAATAAATAAAAATGTATTGAAAATTAAATAATCAAAATCAGCCATCACTTTTGAATTGTTGATTAACATAATTATTAAAAAAAACAAACTAATGAAATAGGGCTGGACAAAAATGATGGTACCCATAACTTAATATTTTGTTGCACAACCTTTTGAGGCAATCACTGCAATTAAACGATTTCTGTATTTGTCAATGAGCGTTCTGCAGCTGTCAACAGGTATTTTGGCCCACTCCTCATGAGCAAACAGCTCCAGTTGTCTCAGGTTTGATGGGTGTCTTCTCCAAATGGCATGTTTCAGCTCCTTCCACATATGTTCAATGGGATTCAGATCTGGGCTCATAGAAGGCCACTTTAGAATAGTCCAACGCTTTTCTCTCAGCCATTCTTGGGTGTTTTTGGCTGTGTGTTTTGGATCGTTGTCCTGTTGGAAGACCCATGACCTGCGACTGAGACCAAGCTTTCTGACACTAGGCAGCACATTTCTCTCCAGAATGCCTTGATAGTCTTCAGATTTCATCGTACCTTGCACACTTTCAAGACACCCTGTGCCAGATGCAGCAAAGCAGCCCCAAAACATTACTGAGCCTCCTCCATGTTTCACCGTAGGGACAGTGTTCTTTTCTTCGTATGCTTGGTTTTTGAGTCTATGAACATAGAGTTGATGTGCCTTACCAAAAAGCTCCAGTTTGGTCTCATCTGTCCAAAGGACATTCTTCCAGAAGCTTTGTGGCTTGTCAACATGCATTTTTGCAAATTCCAGTCTGGCTTTTTTATGAGTTTTTTTCAGCAGTGGTGTCCTCCTTGGTCGTCTCCCATGAAGTCCACTTTGGCTCAAACAACGACGAATGGTGCGATCTGACACTGATGTACCTTGGCCTTGGAGTTCACCTTTAATTTCTTTGGAGGTTGCTCTGGGCTCTTTGGATACAATTCCAACGATCCGTCTCTTCAATTTGTCATCAATTTTCCTCTTGCGGCCACGTCCAGGGAGGTTGGCTACTGTCCCGTGGGTCTTGAACTTCTGAATAATATGAGCCACTGTTGTCACAGGAACGTCAAGCTGTTTAGAGATGGTCTTATAGCCTTTACCTTTAAGATGTTTGTCTATAATTTTTTTTCGGATGTCCTGGGACAATTCTCTCCTTCGCTTTCTGTTGTCCATGTTCAGTGTGGTACACACCTTTTCACCAAACAGCAGGGTGACTACTTGTCTCCCTTTAAATAGGCAGACTGACTGATTATGAGTTTGGAAACACCTGTGATGTCAATTAAATGACACACCTGAGTTAATCATGTCACTCTGGTCAAATAGTTTTCAATCTTTTATAGAGGTACCATCATTTTTGTCCAGGCCTGTTTCATTAGTTTGTTTTTAAAAATAATTATGTTAATCAACAATTCAAAAGTAATGGCTGTTTTTGATTATTTAATTTTCAATAAATTTTTATTTATTGTTACTTTTGTGAGTTTCAAGTGATTTCAGTGAGAATTGTGGGTTTTTCCTTCTTTAACTGAGGGGTACCAACAATTTTGTCCACGTGTGTAAGGACTCATTGGTAAATGATTGGCACAATGCCAACTCCAATACCTCTTTTAGATCCATCAAAACTGACCAGGCACCATCACCCTCTGGTACTCTATTACCTACAAATAGTGGAAGTAGTCTAAGCAGAGTGGCATTTTCATGCCCATTGCCTCCTATTGTGCCTCGAGTCATGAATGTTTTGGGAATTGGCTGAGGTCTGTCCTCTTTATCAGTGTGCTGATATGGGAACGATGCAATCTTTTCATTCAAATACACTAACGTAAAGTACTTCAGATTGATCATCTCTTTAATGCAAAGAGAAAGCTCAACAGGGAGGACTCCTGCTAAGAGGTCATGAAGGAGGTCAGGGGCAAAACCTGTGATAGGATGAAAGTATTGAAGTTATTTGTGCAAGGCACATTCACCTTTAACACCTTTAACATTGATCACAACATCCTTTTCTGCGACTTTTTTGCTTTCTGCTTTTTTTCTTTTTTTAATTTCAAGTAGTTTTGCGTTTTCTTCCTCAACATTTTGGACATGGAGGTCATGGCTGTCTTTGGTTCTCTGAATGAAGTGTCCTTGTCTGACTTCATATTTCTGAAACTCTTCATTTGTGCCCAAGCAGACTCTACAAACATGCGACTTCTCGCCATTGAATGACTCTATAAAGCCAGCCAACCCCTGGGCTCCCAAATTGTCAGCAGAAGGATAGTGCCTTTGATATTCTGACCAAGCGATTCAATGAAGACACCATCCTGCTCTAGAATACGAACATCACGCAACAATGGTGCAAGTACAACTTCATAACCATAAAACTTGACATCTTTCACTTTAGCTAACACACCCAGTTGTATATTGTGTAATGTAGCTCGGTATTTCAGGGGCAAATTGGCAAGGATCCAGTAGATTGCACAAACTTTGTGGATTTTACAGGATGTGCCAAGAGGGTTTGCTATTTCAAGGTCATCTATATAAAGCTGAAGTGCCAAGGTTAGCTCTTCTGTTGAGTTAAGTAACTCATTCTCTTTGAAATAAGAGCCATCACGGTATGATACAATTTGTCTACACTCAGTGTCTGGTTCTCTGATCTTGCTGAGAATATCTGTGTTTTTAAATAACTCCTGAATCATTTCAAGGACTGGAACATACACAAATGTATGGCCAGGTTGCTCCAGCTGATATTCTATTGGCTTTACAAGTGGATAGTTGTGCTCAAAAAATGTTTTTCTTCGCTTGCAAGACGACAACTCTGCGCCTGCAGATGTGGCACTAAAGAGAACATTTGAGTCCATGACTGCTTCAACAACTTCATCCAGAGTACAATTGTAATATTGTGACCATATCCCTGCAAAATCTCACTGACAGCCTCCCTGACCAATGGCTTGGACAATGAAAAGATGCTATTCAAGTGCTCCACTATTTCTTGGATAGCCGTGCATGAGACATGAAGGATAGCCTGCATCTTCAGAAATAAAGAAGCTGCATTATGTTTGAACTGATCTTTTAGTCTGTCAGTATACTGCTGAGCATCCTCCTCTGTCTGGGGATCTGGAAAATGTTCACTAGTGTCCTCTTCACTAGCGACCTCTGAACTAGTGCCTGGTAGACTCTGTACATGTTCATTCTTGATGGTGTAACTGCAGAAGTCTGAAGCAAGCCTTGATTGGTGTTGTTTACTTTTATGACCATTGAAGGTACTTGTTACATTGGTACTATAGTTACAGTCATTGTATGGGCACAGTCTCGTGATTTTTTAAATGTCTTCTCAAACAATAGAAAACCCCAGATTCTGAAAAAGGCTCCTCAAATGTGCACAGAGGACACTTGAATGTCACTTTTGACTCGTGCTCCTGACTCAGACCTGCGCTACTGCTAATTTCAGTTTTGTGGTTGCGAGATAAATGCGATCCAAGTGTACTAAGAGTCTTAAATGTGCACATGCAATCCCCATGCGGGCATGGCAGTTGACTGACTCCTGAAGACTGACTGTGCTGGAGCCTATAACGTGTGAATAATTGTGCATAGGGCACTGAACACAACTTGCACAACCAAGTCATATAGGCACCGGCAGTGACCTGGAAACAAAAGATGTTTCCATGCTTAGCAAGACGGGCTAGCTCCACATTGTTTATATAGACAAACAGACAGTGTAGTAGATTTATTACCTGCTGTGTTTCAGCCCGATCTCACGAGGATTCGTGAAACTGTCACGTAAGTTTTAGTTTCGGTTTCGTGCGCACCAACACGATTTCGTCATGTTTTTCGTGCCGCTCACCACGAAATGCGCACCAATGTATTTTAAACGGCGGACTTTTCGTGCCACCCAGAACGTATTTCAAACGAATGTGTGTATTATATTTTTAATGTAAAACCATGGCGAATCCAACGCTATATTTTGCATGACATCGTCCCTAACCATAACCCTAACCATAACCATAACCCGGTGGTACACTTACCTTTTTTTTTTTTTTTTTTTTTTTTTTTTTTTTTCCCAATTTGCATAGGAATTTCAAGAATGTCCGGCGGCCGGCGGCCGCAAACGCGATCACACAAGCAGTATACACCGATGGACAGCTTAGATCGTCATGAATCCGCCGGTATAAACCACTTTCAGCTGTGATTACCACAGCGGGTTTCGTTGTGAGCAACACGAAAAACATTTCGTGGTGAGCGGCACGAAAAACATGACGAAATCGTGTTGGTGCGCACGAAAAAGAAACAAAAAATTTACGTAACAGTTTCACGAATCCCCGTGAGACCGTGTTGTGTGTTTGGGTCTCTGCCTATATAAGTTCTTTCACTGGAGCCTGAGACTGGACCTACAGAGTTAAGACACCATGTTAAAGCAGTAGGTAACATGCAAACAGGACAACAACTAAAAATAATTTTCCTAATTAATTCTATGACTTCAAATTATCAGTGTCGGTTGGACACACCCAGCTCTGTTACAGAGAAATGTTGACAAGCGCTAACAGGTTCGGCTTGCATTTCATTGTTGCACCAGCAGCATGCCTCTTAATGAGGCTACCATTATACTACCATATCTAAACTATCTTAAAGGGATACACACGGCAGCAGCTCGGTATTAACTCAGCGGTCAATAAACTCACAATAAGCCTCCTAACCTTAAGGCAATGCGAGCAGATGATCCAACTGTGTACTCCATGCATCAGTAACTCCAAAATAACTCTTATAAATGTGAGGAAACACTGACAGTGGAGTCAATACTATCTCTCAGAACTGTGGATGCTCCAGCTGCATATAAAGGTGGCCATGTGCGCTCGGTGTTTATCAATGCAAAGGACGTGTATATTAAGTTGCCATGTGCCACTGCGACCTGCTACGATGCTAACATTAGCATGCTAACATGGCTAGCTTCTCACGGCGAACCGAGCACATTTTTGCGGATTTCTCGGCCATTCTCGTACCGACCCGTGTTCACCAAAACAGGAACCAGAAGCACATTCTTGACGAACGCACTGGGAGGAAAGAATATAGCAGCCTCTATGATTTCCAGTCATTCGAGAACAGGCATGTTCACACATAAACGCACTTTACGCGGGCAACTTTTTCGACACAGAAAAAACTACCGTAATAGCAACAAAGTACAAAAACATCTATTGAATTCAGTTGATGTGGTGATCTTGAGGCTGTTGGAGAACCGTGAAGAACCGTCTTTTATATAAAAGTCTGCGCTTGGTCCACTCAGAGCGACAGACGGCCGCCATTATAGGAATACTTTCAGAGGACTAAACTCCGCCCCTTGAGCATCACGTCATGACGCAATCTTACGCAAACCCCTGAATTGTACAGATTACTATAACTATTAGCTTTGCCGTTACTTTAAACTAAATGCTCAATGTACTCAAAGTGTTGTAGTTAGAAAAACTTTCTAAGACATTTTAAGTACATGATACATAATCCAATAAATTATTTACTACATTAGGGATTACAGTGTATTTGGTAGTGAGTGAGAAGAGCAAGAACAGTTGTAAAATGGCTGGTTTTAAAAGGTTTTTGGCTTCAGAAGGCGGAGAGCTGAGAGTCTGGGCGCGACTTTGGGATCCTCCCCCTGTGGGCTCTGGGAGAGGAGAGATGAGACCTAATCAAATATTGGATTAAAAATATTAAAACACGCAAAAAGAATGGTCTGTTTACCTTCCCATGATCCTTAAAACATACTTTAAACAGTCAAAGATAAAATACTACTGAGTATACCAGCTAGTCTAACAATATATGAGTTATTAGGTCCTACTTATATGTTTGTGTGCTTTATTTACTATTATATGTATCACAGTGAAAACAGAGTAATATGACATACATATTGTGACCAATAGAACAGTTTTCCAGGTCTTTGTAACCTGAATAAAGCAAAGTTTTATGGTTAATTCAGTGAAATCCTTGATAATGTCATGGCATTCCGACATCAAGAGGGGGCAATGTTGAACTGTGGAAGAAAAATTGAGTTAAGCAAACAATCTGGATCTCCCGAAATACTGAAGCTAGAAAAACGAGAGTTGATTCAAAATGCATGTTGACATTTCACTATATCTTTGGTAAACACAGAATCACAAAATACATTTCAGAAACATGAGTTTTAAGAAAAGTCCGGTACGTTGACAGAAAGAGTCTCTGCCAGCAGACCCTCAGGGCAACAGGAGGTCATGAAAATTTACAACTGTTTATCTGATGGCAGAGCAGCAGAGATGGAGCCAGAGACAGAGTGGAGGTTCAGTTCATCAAAGCGGTTCCCCGTCGGTGTGAACAACAATCATTTAAATGTTAATTTTTAAAGGTGTTAAAAGGTCTGTGAAACTACAGTTCTCTGCTTTACATGCAGGAGACCTGAGTGTCCTTCCTGTGAATGGTTATAACAGAAATCCATGGGTCTTTGTTTGCAGAAAGGAGGTTTTCTTTAAGAGTCAAATGTCATCATAAGTTAATTTTATGGCGTCCTGGTGGAAGGTACGGAGATCTCTGGAACCATAAAAATCCTCTTTGGGGCACTTTGTCTGTTTGTTTAGCTCAGTGAGGGGAGAGAGCTTGTCTTTATCTGTGAGGTGAGGTTTCCTGTGGAATTTCCAGGCCTCTTTAATGTGGATGTCGCCTACAGTTAGGATGTTTTTTACAAGACTAAATGTCGTATTCTGAATGTGAACATATTACATGAGTCTACCAAGTTATAGTTAATACAGTTTTTTATGATTGCATAAACACTAAAAACAAAAGAATCACATAATTATCAATACCTTACACTCAAGGAGCAAAACACGGGAGACGTTTTGAACAGGACGACATAACGTTAGCTTAGGTCATGCCCAGGTAATTTTCTGCCATGACTCTTTTCTGGTCACATTTTCAGATGAGTATATTAAACTATTTTCTCAAGAAGAGAAAGGTTCCAGAGGAAGAGACTCAGGTAACCTTACAAGCTCAATGTTCTTCAGACTTTTGTCGTGATGTAATTCCCTCAAGTCAATAGAAATGATAATGAGGAGACAGAAGGGCACAGTTGTATATAGTTTTGCTACAGCCTTTTACTTTTTGCCTCTTTGTTTACTGTTGTTGCCGCAGCACGAGGATAAAGCAAAGGCACAAGCTCTGTGGCACTGGCAGATTGACGCCTCTTCTAGATGCTGCTTTAATTTGTTGTTGTGTTTGTTGTTACTGTACGATAGTCTTTTCAGATATTATTTTCAATTTATGTACTGGAAACCTGATGATAAATAATGTATTTAGAAAAACACTCAGTTTGAAATAGTCATAATTTCACATTTCAAAATTTGTCGTCGTCGTCACCCCCCCCCGTCTTCCACTCGGGCAGACCTCCCCCACAGTTTAAAAAAATCCTGGAGGAAACCCTGTTACATGTATTTTTTTCTACATAGGATTGAGGGCCGAGAACGACAAGGAGGAAGAGGACCTATATTCACACCAGAGCAGGAGACAGAAATCATAAACATGGTTTTGGCCAATTATGCCATTAGGCTCAGAGAACTTCAAGCCAAAATTATAAGTGACAACACCATTTTCAATAATGTCCATCAGGTCTCTCTGACAACAATAGCACGCATCCTGAAAAAACATCAAGTTCACATGAAACAACTGTATTGAGTACCTTTTGAGAGGAATTCAGAGAGGATCAAACAGCTGCAGCATGAGTATGTGGAGGTATGTATTGTTCACTTTAACACTGTGATGTTACATACTGCACACGTAATAATTTTTACATGTAAATTTACTGCATACCAGACATACGCTGAACTACACAATCTTGTCTTTCACTGTATTCAGGGATGAGAATGAGAAAAAATATTTTCAGCTGAAAATTAGCTGGGGGTCTGGGGGCCGCAGGCCCCTAAACGGTTCCAGGGCGGAGCCCGTGGGGGGATTCAGGGGGGCGAAGCTCTTGAGTTTTGGAGATTTTACAGCAGTAAAAAGTGGCCTGAGAGTCCTTAAAAACAATTTAATATATATATCAGTCTGGTCCAAAATTATTTCTAAATGTCATGATGATAGGGACTATGCTCTCAGTTTGCTAACATTACTAGCAGTGTAGGTAAACCAAATGACTAACATAACTATCTTTATGTAAAATAAATTAAGTTACCTTTCTCAATATTCTCTTCCTCTCACCTCACCAAGAAGTCAAATAATATTTCTAAGAATTCATTCTCAATGCAGAGTCACACACATGAGAGAGATTGTTCTACAGTCAATGTTCTCTTCCTCTCAACTAACCAAGAAGTCAAATAATATTTGAGATTTCATTCTTAATTAATAGTCACACACATGAAAGATTATACTCCAGTCAATGTTTCTGAGATTTTATAGCCACACACACACATCTACACATTGTTCCAACTAACATATTTACAAGCTGCATCATTCTGTTCAAATGCACTCATGGTTCATTGCAAAGATTTCTTTTTCATCTTTGTAGCCAATTGGATCAGTTTCTCTGCAGCTTTTCTCTTTTCTGACTTATTGTGTGACAGTCTTTCCATCTTTGCTGCTTGCTCTTACGACGCAAGGGTCTAGGCACGCTCGGCAGGGAGGGAGGCGGGCTAGAAGGTTGTCTATCAAATCACTCTGCAGCAATTGGGTAGGTATACAACCAATCAGTGCAACAAATAGGCTGACGTATCCTGTCAGAATCGTCGTGCCTCTGTCGTCACTTAGTTACACCCGCCTTCTGACTCTACACTTCATGGTGATTCGATTACAGTACTGTACATGACTGCTCTCACTGAGTGGTGGCTAGCATTCAGCGCAGTGGATATTAGCAGCCGTTCGATATTACGGCTCACCGACCATAAACATACCTCACCCCCAAAAAAAATTTTCTCCTCGAATTTAGACGATTCACAAGAATGGCCCTGGCAATGATAAAATCCGCGGAATTCCGCGGATCCACGGAAAATTCTCATCCCTGTGTATTTCAGAGAGTTTTACAGATGGATGCTGAGGAAATCCCACATGAATTTACTTACATCGATGAGGCAGGGTTCAACCTCAGTAAAGTCAGAAGTGTTTAAGCAATTGTAAAAAAAACTGTAATTATAGCCCTGTGGCCAATGATGTTTCTGCCTCTCCTTCTGACTTTACTGAGGAAATTACGAAATTTTAGCTATTGTAATGAAAAGCAAGAATAAAACCTCCACAGACAGCAATGATCTTGACATGACAATTATCAGAAGAACCATTGACTGCATTCTGAAACCATTTACTTTCATTTGCAACTTGTCTATAAAAACCGGTATCTTTCCACAGCAAATGAAAGCTGCGAAAGTAATTCCCATTTTTAAAAGTGTCGATAAACATAAATTAAACAATTACAGACCAGTGTCATTGCTTTCTCAGTTTTCAAAAATCCCTGAGAAATGGTTCACTCAAAAACTAACATTATTTTTAGAGAAACATAAATTAATTAGTGAAAATCAATATGGCTTTAGAGCACAAAGATTCACAAGTTTAGCACTTATTGAACTAATTGAAAATATTACGGCTGCAACTGACAGATATGAGTATACAATTGACTCCGTGCACAAGTCTCGTGACGTACTTCCGTTTGCGCCAGAGACCGGCGGATTTGTTTCCGGTTCACTTTCTATTGGGCGCGAGAATGAAACCGCAACAGACAAAAAGAAAGAAATACAACTTACGGGATGTGTTTAAACTCCAGCAAACACAAAGTGGCTCCGGTGAACATTGCTGTGTACCACTATGCAGCGCATCCAGTCGCTATAACAGCGAAATAAGCTTCCACCGCTTCCCAAAAGACACTGGACTTCGTGCGCAGTGGCTGCAAGGGATTCGAAGAATGGGATTTACAATAACCAAACATACAAAAGTATGTAGCCGACACTTCGAACCCTCAAAAATTAATATAACTGCCAAGGAGAGACGAGTTTTGACCGCCAGCGCCGTACCATCTCTGTTTGAATGGAATGATTTTAAACAAAAGACACGGGCCGGTGTTTGGGAGCGCTGCCCTCGACCAGCGCAAACTCAGCCGTATCCAGCTCCGTTGGAATAAGAGACTGAACCTATAGTTCCCATGCTTTTGGAGCATGATTATGGAGCCAGTAGCACTGTGTGTGTGGAGCGGGAACATTATGATAAGATGCGTGAGGAAATTGAGATGCTGAGACAACAACTCCAAACACTCCATCTGCAGAGCTCATTTGGACTCCAGCGGTTTGCGTCATGTCCAGAGAACATCCGATTTTACACCAGGTGAGTTATCTAAAACATAATAATTTGATATAGGGTGATATCAGGTAAATTGGGCCATCAGGTAAAATGGGCCATTTAAGCTTTGGATGTCCTCACCCCTCTGATTTTTAGAGCCAATGACAGCAAATGGTCTCAAATGTTTGCCACAACTGTATTTAACATGAAACAACAGATTTTATTGGTCTGTGGTTGTTTTTGTGGACGGAGATAAGATTCAAATCCACACTGCACCAGAAAACTGCGTGGTGAGTGGACTGGCATAAGAATTTCTGATAAAAATTATCAGGATGATAAGTCAATTAAAGAAATGTGTATATATAAATTTTTTGATGTATCATATCTGTCTTGATGACACCTATCAGAAATAATGCTTTAAGTTTGATATTTGGACATTTTTTTTCAAAGATTGACGTTTTTGTTAGTGGCCCAATTTAGCTGAACCTATTCAGGTAAGTTGGGCCCCCTGGTTTCAGCTAAAATGGGCCACCCTTTTTGTCAGTCACACATGCACACATGTACACATTTGAAGGGAACGGAGTAGGCATTTATGTGAAAAGGATGCATCTGCCTAAAAATAATGATGATCAGTGTTTTTAGTAACAATCCACTGACTATCTGCAGTGAGTATGGTAAACAAGAAGCAAGTGAGAGGAAACGAGAGAAGGACTGAGAGATGGAGGAAGAAAGGAGACAAGCAGAGGAGACAGAAAGTGAGAGAACAGTTGAGGATAGATGAAGAGAGGAGGAACAAGGACCAGAGAGGAAAAGAGAGAAGGATGAGGCAAGGAGGAAGGGGTACGTTGCCATATTGACATTTTTTTTTACAATAAAAATTGATAACTATCCCTTTGCAGTTGGACTGGCCCAACTTACCTGATAAGCGTCCCATTTTACCTGATCAGCTGGCCCATTTTACCTGAACTTTGCTTGTGTAAAAAAATTGGCACAGCTGATGTATCAAGACCTGTAGGAACTAAACAATCCTATTTACCAGATAATTTCAATGCAAAATTAAAAGAAAACAACCATTACTAGCCATAAAACCACATTTTAATAGAATACATTGTTTTTTGTTAGTGCTTCAAGCGATTTACCAAAAAGTGGCCCATTTTAGCTGATATCACCCAACGTAAGATCAACATTTGACTCTAGGCCTATGTGATTGCATCTATTGTCTATGTTGTATACATATAACATAGACAATAGATGTATAAGCTGAACTGGGTTTAGGTTTTTCATTTGCAGTGTTTTAGAACTGTTTTTGTCTTTCTCTGCCTTCCTTATTCTAATGTTAGATTCCCCTCATACGAGCACCTGATGGCATTTTGGAACCTGATCAGTGCAGCTACCACCAAAATGGTTAGGGTCACCACTGCAAGGAAATCTTATGCCAGTAGCACAACCACTGAAACTCCTTTAACAAGACCAACTGTAAGTATTCACCATCCTGACCACACATGTGCTAGCTCACTCACTCTGACATGTACACACTCTCTCACACACAAAGATGTCATGATTACTTTGAACAAAGACTAATAAAATATTTCACCTCTTCAGAAACTGCTGCCAATAGATGAGCTCTTCCTCTTCCTTACATACCTGTCTACTGGCTGCACCCAGAGGGAACTGGGCCATCGATTTAACATCCACCGAACAACAGCCAGTAGAATAATTGTGACCTGGGCCAACTTTCTCTACAGCCTTTTGGGCTCCATCTGTACCTGGATGACTCCTACAGCTGTAAAGGCCAGTCTTCCACGTGACTTTCATGGCACCTACAGTGACACGCAAGTAATCCTCGACTGCACAGAGCTACGTTGTCAAACTCCCTCATCACTGCTTCTTCAGAGTGAAGTTTTCTCCAACTACAAGTCCCACTGCACCTTCAAGGCAATGGTTGGAGTATCCCCTCATGGAGCCCTGACCTTTGTGTCCACCCTCTTTGAAGGTTCGATGAGTGACAAGGAGATTTTTCGGCAGTCAGGGATTACATCACTCCTAACACCTGACATGGCAATCATGGTTGATAAAGGCTTCTTGGTTGATGACCTTGTACCTGGACGCGTTCATCGTCCTGCCTTTCTCTCTCAGAGGACACAGATGCTGGAGGTAGATGTCTTGAAGACGCAGTCCATTGCTCGTTTAAGAGTGCTTGTTGAGAGGATGATCCGAAGAGTTAGACAAAATAAACTCTTTGATACCACTATCCCTCTCTCCATCTCAGGGAGTATCAACCAGCTCTTTACAGTTGCATGTCTCCTCTCTAATTATCAAAATGGACCTCTTGTCAAGAAATGGAGGCATGAAGTTTAAAATTGTAGCCATGTCTTCGTCATGAAGAATTTGACACAAATGTGTATTCCTTTCCTGTTGTAAATTACATTTTTGTACAATTTATTCTGTCAAAACGTATGTGCTTAGCACTTCTTACCGTATATTCTATGTTGAATCTGTCCAATTCTGTAAAAAGTAATGTGTTTGACAGCAACACTATATATAAAGAGAATGTGAACAAACTACTGTTTCCTGCCGTTATTCACTTACCATCTAAAATATTTTAGCATGAAAGTTCTTGAGTTCTACATTTTCCAATCATTCTGTTCAGTGTGACACTTCTATCAGTCATTACACACAAGCATTATTTCAATAACATCAATATTTATTATGTCCATTATAATTAAATTCATTGAAACTTGACTTTTCCACAATATTAGATTTGTCTTGGGAGCACTTCTAATGTAAAAAGCAAACTCTGATATCATTTGAAATGATGGGGCATTGCTCTGTAGAGAAAAAATTCTAATCTGAAGTTATTCATCTATATTAACCTTATACGTGTTGCACAAGAGAGTTGATTTTCTTTAGCCCCTCCATGTTTTAATACAGCAGACATGTGATGTTATATATTGTATACACACCTAAATGTGAACAAACTGATTCATAGCCATATTAGCCAGCATAACATATTTTCACACTTAAACATTTTCAAGTTCAAAAAACACATTACATGCATTTCTGCATGTAGACATCGAAATAAAACCTGTCTACTTTCTGTTTGATGACTTCACACATGTCCCTGTCCTTGTAAATTCTTTGAATGAGGATGTCTTCCTCTAGCCTAGCTTAGCTAGACTTTGTATTCCCGTTATAAGGGATATACGGGAATACGGGCTAGCCCTCCTCCATTGACACATTTTGACAGGTTGTCAAGCTCCGAGCAGATCAGACCGAACCAATCAGAGCACCAGAGGCGGGAGTTAACGATGCGTCATCTTCAGGGCCGAGATTACCCATCTAACACCTGTGCACCTCCCGCATACAAACGAAATGGCGACCGCAACAGAGCGAGGTTTCTCTCGTGCGCTTTCCTCTGTTTTGCACGGGCTGAATTTGTCCTTAAAACTGGTCGCCATAACTGTTTGGACTACTTCTTCTTCTTCTTCTTTTAATTCCGGCAGGCTGTACGATAGAATGCGTAATGCTGCCCTCCACTGTTGAAAGGGAGAGCTTAGATTTTCCTCAGGACCCCTGTACGGCGAAGGAAGCTGTTAAAACTACAAAATATCATGGCGGAAAGGCAGTTGTTAGGTCGCTTAGTGATTGCGTCACACATGCGTTACGCTGATTGGCTCTCTCCAATTCAAGCTGTGATCGGTAGTCCCGCCTCTGGGCTAGATTTGGTTCAATGGAGCAGTTCCAGACTGACTTTATGTGTATTTGTAATACACAATATAAAGGCTGTCTGGTCCCCAGGCAAGTCTTCCTCAGCTGAGACAACAAAGTCACACCAGTTCATCCCTGTTATCAGCATCTGTCCTTGTACTTGTGAGTAATAAGCATGCGTTTGTTTGAGCTCCAGTTTGCCTGAGTTCATTTTGAGATATGGGCAGTCAACATAGCTTTTAACATTTGGAGACTTGATTTCAATCAAACCAAACTGAGATGGCTAAGAAGGGTCAAAAATTAACCCATCTGGAGATGCCCCCAACCAAGAGGCGTCAGGGTGGATTACAAATCCACAGGGGTAGTGATTGACCCTCTTCATCTGACAATACTCCCAGATGGCATCTGCCTCCATTTCAAGCCCCCTCTTCATAGCTGCAGTCTGGCGGGTCCCCTGCAGCATCCGATCAGCCAGACTGTCTTCAGCACTCTCTCTGACCTGACAGATCTCCCTAAACCTTGAGGCAGTAAGTCTCAGCTTCCTTAACTGATACCATTCAGCACATGAACTTTGTGTTCTGGTAGCACACTCATATTTGTGTGCCATGTCCCAAGTTACCTCAAGACTTTTCAGGTGTAGCTGTTGTTGTTCACTACAAACAAACATGCAGCTGGGTGGTTGAAGGCGGTAACTCTGGGGAGGTAAAGATGGAGGTGGGGGGGCAGCATGGAAGTGTAGGTCTCTCTTCGCAGTTGCTGGATGCTGATATGACAATGCACTTCCTGCTTGAACCAGGCCAAGGGAAGATTCAGCCAGAGGAATTTCACAGCTGATGCCCATGCTGCAGATCATTGGCACTTCATCTGCAGAGAACTCCTTAAAGACTTCTGTCAACTAGCAATATAAACATTTATCTCTTAACAGTGTGAAAGAATGGTGAGTATCAACATTTATTACCAAAGAGCCCAACATCCATCAAACATTTGCGTATTTAAATACCCCCCCCCCAGTGTTCACCACACTGAGATACATATTTTCATTTAAACATTACTGCTGAATATTTCAAATGATGTCTCCACCAGGAAGTTCTATTTTTTTATGGCTCAAACATAGTTGGACTTAAGTTTAATCCTGCTGAAAATCTGCAGTGTGAATTTCTGGTTATCCTTTTTCTCCCAACTAGGACAAGGACTACTTGTACAACAAGCAGTTTTCATGACTCATTTCATAAATTTATAATATTAAGCTCTTACCTTACACCCTTCTGTTGTTGTTCCAGACTTTGGTTTAGCCGACAGCACATGCATCTTGTCCACAGGGCCTGGCTTTACACCCTATCAAGATTGGGAGAATATAGTTTACAATATATAACCAACACATGGAAATTTTAAATATGCCCTTTTTCTTGACTTACCAAAGTTCTCGGCTTGTGCCATTGCTGTTCTCCCTCGGTACAGCTGAGCACAGGGGGAACCACTGGCACCTGCAGCTGGGAATAATGTGCTGACTGGAATAGCAAGGCCACACAGTGGTTACATAGAGCTGCTCCAGCCACACATGTGCAGCTGTGATGCATCAGCTCTACAGGACTGCAATCTTTCAATACCACCTGCAAAAGTAAATTTTGTAGTTAATACTTGTTGACCATGACTTGTTCATTGTTGGTCATTCGTTTAGGGAGCAAGCTGGGTTTTTGAAAATATTCCTACATCAGTTAGTGATGATTTTTTTTTAATGTTCTAACACTACTAGATCTATACTTCTGAAGTTTTGATCAATGTCTTTGTCCTGATTTGGCCTTATTCTTACAACACCAGCTTGCACCTTAAGGGAGTGACTGTGTTTAGGTAAAACATAGCTAATAACAACAGTGAAAAGCACACAATGCCAAAATAACTGGTAAACAAAATACGAATCACAACATATTAACCCAGTCGACATTTGCTAAAATACACTTATCTGCTTTTGTAGATTCTGATCTTTTATTCTATTAAGAACAAATCTGAATGACCCCAGGAACATCGGGAACACTGGATTAATAAAGAAGTAGTTGTAACAACAACAACATTAAAACAAGAACGCATGCAGTAACCCAGTGGGGACCAGCAAGATAAACTTACCTGAGATTCTACCAATAATTTCCATTTTGTGCAGATATGAGAGTTACAGTAAGAATTCATTACCTTAGCCAGGTCCCCAAGAACATCAGGAACACCGGGTTGTAAAAAGCAACCGCTTATAACTTGTCGTATCGATTCAAGATTTATCATACACTCAAACTGTGTGGCTTCTCGGCTCGCTTCATTGATCGGTAACAAAACGCCCTGACAACAACTTCACCTGTGCCTTGATCTTTGTCTGATACTGTAAGGGGCATAGGTTAATGCGGTCAGCACAAAAAATGACGTTTAGAATCAGGAAAAAGCAAACCAACCACAATGTGGGAGAATTACCACTTCGCTAACATTAGCTAGGCAGCGACATCATGTACTTACCCTCGTACTGGTGCAAGTAACTTGATATATATAGTTTAAAACCTTTCTCCCGCTTACTCTTGGGAGCGGGGGAGTGGGCATCCACTATGCGGTGAACATCATTGATTGAAATTTTAGGCAAGTTGTGAAGACATCTCGTGAAGTTCATCTTGAAAAAGCTATATCAATGGAGCTGGACGGCAGGCGGAAATAAATCCGCCGGTCTCTGGCGCAAATGGAAGTACGTCACGAGACTTGTGCACGGAGTCAATAGGAGTGTTCATAGACTTACGCAAAGCATTTGATTCAATAAATCACAAATTACTTTTATCCAAACTATACAACTACGGCATTAGAGGCACCGCACATCATTGGCTTGAGAGTTACATCACAAATCGTCAACAGTATGTACATTTTAAAGGAGAAAATTCAGATCATAGGAAGGTATTATATGGAGTTCCACAAGGGTCGGTTCTTGGGCCTTTGCTTTTTATTTTGTGTATCAATGATATTTGTGAGACCTCCAAAATGTTAAATTTTCTGTTATTTGCGGATGATGCTAGTTTGTTTTGCACAGGAAATGATTTGCAGGAGTTAATAGGAAGAATAGAAAAAGAAATGTCAACAGTAAGCAAATGGCTTTATGAAAATAACTTAGCGTTAAACTGGGACAAAACAAATTATATGATTTTTGGAAATTTATGCAAAAATGATTCTGGAAAAATTATTATTGATGATGCTGGTGTAAAAGAGTTAATGAAACAAAATTCTTAGGTGTTATTTTAGATGAAAAATTCAATTGGAAAGCTCATGTAGACTACATAAAAAAGAAAATTAGCCAGAGTATCGGTATTTTAAATAAAGTCAAAGACATTTCACTCTCTGCAAATGCTGTACTGCTCAATGATTCTTCCATACTTCAGTTATTGTGCTGAGGTTTTTGGAAATACTTGCAATGTTACTATTGAGCCCCTGGTTCGTCTGCAAAAAGAGCAATTCGGATAATTAATAAAAAGAGCTACAGAGAGCACACTAACAGTTTGTTCATTGCCTTGAGACAACTTAAATTTAAAGATTTAGTTGACTTAAAAAATTAACTTGTAATGTGGAAAGCAAAACAAAAAATGTTGCCTGCTTCCATCCAAAATTTATTTAATTTTGTTTCTCAGGATGGATATCACAGAAGAAAATATAATTTTCGGACTGCGTCTTGGAGGACAGTACAGAAACGAATGTGTGTGTCCATTTATGGAGTTGAAGTTTGGAACCCTTTGAGAAATGAACTTAAAAGCTGTGCAAGTGTCTCCAAATTTAAAAAAAAAGATAAAATAATGTCAGAATATAGAGAAAATGATAATTTTGGAATGTGAAATTCCCAATAAGTAAGACATATAAATATATGTATTTTGTTTGTGACTATGTTTGCTTAACTTGTGTTGACCTGGTGAGGAGTGGGGTTTGAAAGGTTGCTTATTGTTATTGTTATTTGTTTTTTTTTTTTTAATGAAACACAGAGAACAGCGTTTACAAGATTTATCTTCCTGCTGTTCCTTTTTGTTCATGGTACATCATTTTCATAATTTTTATAATGTATCTGAATGAGCATAAATCATGAACAAACAAAATAAATAAATAAATAAAATTGTTCTGCAAAAAGTGTGAGGATGACTGTGTTTATAGTGGTGAAAATGTGGTCCCGTGTTTTGCTCCTTGAGTGTAAGGTATTGATAATTATGTGATTCTTTTGTTTTTAGTGTTTATGCAATCATAAAAAACTGTAATGTCCCAGGGCAACGTGGGGGTAACAACACCCTTTGCCCAGCCATTTCCCTGAATGGGGTCCTCCACCGTCATACCAATATGGGCCCTTACAACACAGATCAAATTATCAGATTTTTGGACAGATTGCACAACCTCCTCCCAGTAAATAACCAAATGCACCAGATCCACTACATTGTCATCTGGGACAATGTGTCATTCCACCACTCTGCTCTGGTCCAGAACTGGTTTCAGTACCATCCACTGTTTACAGTCCTATACCTTCCACCATACTCCATTTCTAAACCCCATTGAAGAATTTTTCTCGGCATGGCGGTGGAAAGTTTATGATCTCTGGCCCCAGACTCAGATGCCCCTCATTCAGGCCATGGAAGAGGCTTGTGACCAAATTGACGCTGCAGCTGTGCAAGGATGGATCCGTCATTCAAGACGGTTCTTCCCATGTTGTCTTGCCAACGAAGATATTGCCTGTGATGTTGTCACGAGTGAGCGGGTTGGACCCAAGGAGAGAGCCACACTACCAGGGCTGGCTGGAATGAAAGTGCTTTATTGTAGGGGGTGAATAGTGGCTCGGTGGGGGGGAAAACCAGGGTGCAGGAGCGGGGAGCGGCTGGTGTAGTGGGGGGTTTTAGCCAGGAACAAGGGGTCCAGGCAGGAACAGGGGGGGTCCAGGCAGGAACAGGGGGGTCCAATGAGGAGGGAAAACCGGTATCCAGTGGTCTGGGGAGAGCCGGAGGGGAAGGAGGACGGCGGGGGGATCCCGGACAGCTGAATCTGGGCAAGGAGCAGGAGAAAGCAAAGTAAGAAAATTGGCAAACTCAACAGATTAACAGGAGGCTAGAGAGCGAACTGACTGTGGGGTCTTTGTTCAACAATCTGGCAGGGAGTGAAAGGATGAGCCGGTTCTTATTGCTGAGGTGAGTAATCAGAGTGATATCCTTCAGCTGTCCGGGAGCCGTAGAGGTGGTTGATTGCCTGAGTGGAGTCAGCTGGGAAGCTGAACTCCACTCAGGCGCAGAGGAGCGGATGGGAGACAGAGGAGACAGAGGGAGAGACAGGGGCAGAGGAGCAGGAGAAGGAGAAAGGAGCAGATGGGAAAGGGGGTATTTGGGGATGTCAGGTGGGAAGGACGGGGGGTGAGGAGGGAGCCCTGACAGATGTAGATGAAATTCTCTGGCCAGATCCAGCGAGGCGAAGAGATGTTTCGTATTTAATTTATTTTACTCAGATTTCTTTTTGTTTTCTTCATTTTCTTTACATATTTTTAACCTGTACTGGTAGTACAGTATTTTTATTTGTCTATTTAGTGGGTTTACAGTGTTGGGACATGTTTTCTTGTGATTGTCTGTTGACTGAATGTGGTTATATAAAGAAAATTAAATCATATTTTCAAAAGTCTGCAGCATTGATCTTGTGATGTGTTTGAATTTACTATGTTGTATATTTGCACTTTCTCTGTGTACTTCACTGACAGTAATCTATTCACTGAGAGGTCCAGAGGTAGAATTACCAAAGGTAGAATTGAGATTGAGATGCCAGAGGTAGAACTGCCAAAAGTGTTTTAAGTTAAACACAGCAGTGTGTAACTGGTTCAAACAGAACTAAGCCTTATGAAATGTGTGTGTTTCATATGGTAACATAGTATGGTTCTTATAAATGTGTATATAGTTTTTACGATAGTGTTTCATTTTGCACAGGATCTGAAGTGTTTTCCATATTGTGTGTGTGGTTGTGCTAATTGTGTGTAGTGTTTTGAAATTCCGAGCCCTGTTTTCAAAATCATATTTAAGCAATTGTAAAAAACTGTAAACTACATCATTAGTGTGTAAAATGCATCTTGTAACTTCACTTCTAAATGACTGTAGTGTAGTTTTTGATTTTTAATTTCTAACTTGTAACCTTCAATCTCATTCTATAATTTTTAAAATGCCTTGTTCCTTTGTTTGATATGCGTGCTAATATAGCTAATTATTCATTTACCTTATCATTTTTACTATTTATTTTAATTGACTGCTCTGCCTTGTCTCCTTATGACTGATTGTCTCTATCTTTGCTTCAATGTATAATTTGGATAAAGGACAAGTCAGGAAATGAACCTGGAGAGACATCCAGTGCTGCAGCAGCTGTTAAGGACAACAGATCTTTGTGTACAGCTATGGAAGACTTGTCAATGATAACAATAACATGTAATCACAGAACATGACTGTAATAAAAGTCCTAGTATTTACAAAACACAGCATAATTTATTCCTCCCTTTCCCTTAAATGTCAAACTGTTCTTTGCTTTGTTGCTCCATAGTCATATTTTTGTCCACTGTAGTTACCTGTAATTAGTAGAAGGAGGTGTTTTATTGAAACCTGACAAAATCCATCCATCCATCATCTATATACCCCTTAAAACCAGTGACATATCATGTCTGTAATATCTTAGAGAAGTACAACTTATTGAGCTGTTAGAATTTTCAAAATTTTAAATTTGCTCATTTGGTCTCGAAGGTTTTCCATGGACTCACCCCGCCCCCCATGTCTGACTTCGTTAAAGAAGGACTCACAGCGGTCTCATGACCAGGATCTTCTCTAGAGGAGACTGTGAGTGGATCAGCCTTCCACTCTCCATAAGGGAGCGTCCCACGTTAGCAACCTTCAAAACTCACCTTAAACAGAGGATCAGGTCCAGATTTTCTGTCTTTGGTGGCGGACCAGAGAATACAGAGTAAGCTAGACGGTGCGACTCGCAACGAGAAAGTTAATCAGGAGGTCTCAGAGCGGATGGCAGCCCATGGATACAGCAGGACAATGAAGCAGTGAAAGGAGAAGCTGAAAAAGCTCAAAAGTGACCACTGGTCCATCAAGGAGTACAGTTTAGCCAAATGGACACTATTTACGGACACCGACTGGCAAGGAATGGAAGGGAGATTGGCCTTGACTCCACCGTTGCATTATTCGAGATCATGTTTGAGGACGATGAGTGTTTTGTGACTCCTCCCACGATGAGGTGGTACTAAATTGTAATGGAAAACAACCTAAACTGAGCATAGTCGAGTAGGTGCTAGTGGAAAAGCGCTTTAGGGTGAAAGCAGCCGAAACCCTGGACAGGTCACCAGTCTATCACACTCACATTCACACCTACAGATAATTTAGAATCCCTAATTAACCTCAGCATGTTGTTGGACTGTGGGAGAAAGCTGGAGAACCTGGACAAAATACACACGAGAAAGAGAAGATGCAGAAAGATTCCAGGAAGGCCGATCCGGGAATCTTCTAGCAGCTGGGCGATGGTTCTAACCAGGGGAGCCACCAGGGAGTTTGGGCCCCATGAAAAGAAATTTTACTGGGCCCCTGTAGCACCGGACATAAGGCCGGCGAAAATATTTTGTGCTGTTTACATAAAACTGTGCATTTTAATGATATTTTTGACTATTATTTCCCATATTTGTGAAAAGGACAATGTGACAGTTACTTGGTAGGGGAAGCACTGAACACTCTGAATACTCTGAATACAATGTTTCATTTATTTACTGCAAGATTGATTCTCATTCTTTAGCATAAAATTTCCCCCAAATTAAATTACATACCTGAATAATACAAAACTTGAACATAAAATAACCTCTTCCATTAAATAAATTGCAATTATCAACTGTGAAGAAACAGATAAAATAAATAAATAAATAAAATACAAAAAGCCAACTGCCTTTTATGATTTCTCATCACCATCTATAGAATCATACAACAAGCACAATAATAAAATCAGCTGGAGATGTTAAACTAAGTAAACAAAATAGGTCCATTCATAAAGAAAAAACATAACAGGCCAGATACAACCTTGCTCAGATAAGCTTCCTCTTGCACACATATTTACAACTGGCCCTTGCTCAACCTTTCTAACCAAAAGCCCAACGCCGAGCCTTCTCAGTAGTAAAATCATTGATCAGGTCTTTGAAGTCTAGCCCGTTGCGCTTCAGTGTTCCACCCACGGAACACTTTGAGATCTGCATAAGCATTTCCTTAAATGTCTGAAACTGCAAACGTGATTATACAAACACTATACACCCATGGAAAGCTTAGATTCTCATGAATCCGCCGGTATAAACCACTTTCAGATGTGATTACCACAGCTGGTAATATAAACACATTTCTCCAACAAACAACAAAACATTTAAAGGGCAGAACTTACCTTTGGACGCTCTTTTACTGGTCAAAGATGAAAATAATCCACAAAAACCGGCCAGAATCCAAGCTTCGGCATCCAGACAAAATTACCACGTATAATATTTTGTCCAAAACATGTTTTGAAATAAGTAAATAATCCACAAATAGCTCGGTTCCGTGCGCGCGCACACGGCACACGGTGGCGCTGCGAGTTTCATATTCACTGTACTTCTGTCCATATTTTTATGAAGCATACAGATATCCATGCGGTCTTGCACTCAAAATGGCAACTGAAGTCTATCCTTTTGGTTTACACCGCATTTCAACCAATCAAGTGACTCTGGCTTGCCTCCCAGGCCTAAACAGCCAACCGTAGCCGAGACTGACCGATCTGGACCTACCTCATTTTGTCAGTAAATTCTGAGCAAATCACGTCTGAGGAAACGTTTGACTGACAGGGCTGATAGCCAATGAGCTGCTGAATAGCAGGATATAGATAGAGCCTCTGCCCAGTGTTGCCAACTTAGCGACTTTCTCGCTAAATCTAGCGACTTTTCAAAGCTCCTCGCGACTTTTCTTTGTCAAAAGCGACTAGCGACAAATCTAGCAACTTTTTCTGCCGTTTTGGAGACTCTGACAGGAAAACTCAGCTCATTCTGCAGTTACTGTTTTCAACAAGCAGCAGGTGCTGCTGTGAGCTTCTCCCCCTCCCAGAGCACAGGTTGTCAGTCCAGTAACCCTGCAGCAGTCTCAGTGAGGGGAGGGGGAGACCCACATCACTCAGCGGCCAGACGGCAGATGAATCACGCATGCGCAAAGTCACTACAGATCCCATCCAGACTTACGGAGCCATATAAACGAAAATGTTTCTTCACTGTCATGCTAAAATAAACCACAGCATTTAGCCTCTAGTGAAAAACTTTGGGTGTTTTCTACTCACTTTTTGGTCTCTTCCACAACGTTATTCCTCTCTCCTACAGCGTTGATTACAATTACATGCAAACTGGGAAATATGCAAAGTAGGCGATGACGTCATTTAGCGACTTCTAGCAACTTTTAGGACAGCCAACAGCGACTTTCCTTACTGAGGAGTTGGCAATAGAGCCTCTGCCAGCAGGGTTCCGTCACTTTTCACACTTCGGCTCCGGCTGCAGCTGCAGCCTCTCTGTCTGTCCATCCCAGTCTCTGTGTCTGATCCACACTGGAGCTGCTCTGAAGTGCCTCTTTTGAGTTCTTTATGAGTTTTTGGAGTGAAAATAATGTGAAAACGGGTTGAAAAACGAACATATACCATTTTTGCCCAGGGTGTGCAGAGGGTGTACAGAGGGTCTCCAAAATTGACAGCGCCTGGCCATATCAGTACAAATACATGTGTGAAACACTCATTTCTTGTAGTATTGCTCTGAAATTTTGTCCTGAACTATGTAAGATCCCAGGCTGTTGCCTTTTTGTGTTTTCAAGCTCTCACAGTGCTGCCACACTTATTTTCAGGTGTTTTATTAGGGAAAAAATTTAGGCGAAAATAAAATTCATCCTTATTCAGTGTGTTCCAACATAAAATACTCTGTGCCAGTAGCACCTAGAGTAATTCTGGCTGCACTGGGTGAAAATTCAGGTTGTCAGCTTACAAAGGAGACCCCCAACCATGCCTGTACTCCAAACAGTTCAAGAACAGCATTCAGTTTACTTTCCGTACATCCTCAGTAGAAATTTCAGGCGAAAATTGACGGAAGCTTAACGGGCTAGCTTTCTAGCCAACTGACTTTCGATGGACAGCATGACAAGACTGCAGAGCCTTTCCTGTGACATTTTGGACCTAGTTTTTTTTTTAAATCATTTTTAGCTCGCTGAAAGCTCTCTCACCACCTGCAACACTAACTGGCAGTGTGAAAAATATACGCAAAGCAATACACACTTCTCCAAAGATGCTTTGCAGCTGCAGCTTACAAATAGCATTCAGGAGTTCAAGATGGGACAAGTTAGGGAGGAAACTGGAATATGCACTGTTAAGGTGTCTTACTTCGTTTTAAAAACAGGTGTAAGATCACCAGAATACTTTGTGATCAATGGTTGGCACCGAGAAGAGATTTTGTCCTCACTAATCTGCCCAACTTTCAGAACAGCAGAAAATTCATTTACAATATTTGCTGTGGTCTGGAACCTAGTTCCCAAGTCACTTATGATCCTGTCCATAGCAGTAAAAAAACACAGTGTTCCAAAACACAGTTTCTGCACTCTCCTGAGATCTCTCCTCTTCAGAGGTCTCATCATGGAATCTTCGCCTTTTCTTCTGGCGGCTGCAGTTGCTCACCTCCTTCCTCAGTTGTGGGTACTGGGGCTTGTTCAGGGGTGGGGGGCTCACAGGCCTCACAGACAGCTGCTGCTGCTGCTGCACTTGACGTGTCTGTTCAAACATGCATCATTTTGACACGGGGGGGCTGATTAAATATGGGCAGCTTGCTAAATGTGAACAGTGAAATATAAAATTCCAGAGTTTTCTTCAAAAATATGAGCTAATATGGGGAGAAAAGTGAGCTAGCTTAAAAATCACAAAGTTAAGATTGGGTAGAAACAACAACAGGCTAATGTTCCAGAACTTTCCACCACATGAACCAAACCCACCTTGTTTTTTGAAAACTGGGTAACATATCACCAGCCCTTGGCATCTCTCTCCTGCCTCATCTTTTTTTCTTTTCGTTTCTGACTACCTGACTTCTGAGGCATACTGTCATCACCCTACTCAGTCTGACTGAAGCACGGCAGTGCGCAGCAGTTCAGTTGATTCAGCAGGACTGAACCATTTTACGTAAAAAGAGAGGGGGGGGAATATTTCAAAAACAAAAAACTTAGTGTTACCAGCACATTGTAAATAATATTTATTTGTGATTATAAATTAACAAGATAGTGCCATATTCATTTTGTCAGTATTATAATTTTATCAGGGACCTTTCTGGGCCCCTGTTAATGATGGGCCCCTAGAATCCCCACCCTCCCCTTTCGGCGCCTCTGGTTCTAACCACCAACCACTGTGCAGTCTCTACAACAAAGGATATTGTCAAATGGTGGGCTGTGTAACATGTTTTTCCAATTTTTCTGATGCACTTCTGAGGATTTTCACCAAAAGGTTTGACATTGTGTTCAGCTGTGTGTCATTCTTTCTATCGGCCCTCATTGCCCTTAATGCAGAATACGTTTTCCGTAGACTGACCTTGCCTTAAATTTCTGAGACTTGTTGGAGCTTTGGCTTTAGCAACACCTTCATCTTTTAGTTGCAGGCTATATATGGAACATCAAAAGCTCAGGTCAGAATTAATGAAACACTATCAAGTCCCTTTGAGCTTAGAAGAGGCACAAGAAAGGGAAATCCTCCTTGCCATTAATCTTTGTTTCATGTATTGAACTATTGACAGTGAGTAGCATTACAAATGAGGAGCCAGGAACATGGATCAAGTGAATAAATCAAACTACGAGAAGTTAAAAAAACACAAGATTGGTGGAGTTTAGTCCCTTTGTTATTTCTTGGGAAGGACCCATTAGAATGAATATCGTTCCCAGATTGCCGTTTCACTTATATGTCAGTCCAGCTGTGTTTACTATTACTGAAATCTATAAGGGACGACAAAAAGCCAGGGGTCAACATGAAAGCACTGGCCCAAATAAATGGGTTCTTCTGTTCTCAGTTTGTAGAATTATTGTCCACAGATATTGCACAACACCTTTTTAGACAATGAAGAAATGATGCAATTTACAGCACTACAAAAATATTTCTTTCAATACTCTTGTTTTTAGATACTTACAGTTCAGAACAGGGATCCACAGATGAAACCATATCAGACTTGCACCCCATAGTACAGTGTCTGACAAAACCTTAGTACTATAAAAGTAATATATAGTAATATGTATGTATAGTAATAACCCAGAAAAACTGAAAAAATAATTAAATGAAAGATCCCGGTTGTAGTTAAGACTGATTTGAGAATAAATATTAATCTCATCTCAGTTCTGATGAGAATTTGCATGGCAGTTCCAGATGACATTTTGTAACATTTGTTCAACTATTCCGATAATCAACAAGAGCACAAAGCTGGAACGAGAGCAGAGAAAAACATGCTGATTGTATCCACATCTCCAGGTCATGTTCTGTTGGGAAAATGTCTACATGGAAACCGTTTACATGTTCAAAGTAGACCTCGAAGTTTACCATGTGTTTGTATTGATAGGATCAATGTCAAAGCATACGTTCAGAGCTTAACACTAACTAGCACCTTATTACTCCACCAAAGAATGTGGCGAGTTATGTGATAATCAATGTATGTTTGTCCTTCTGTTAATCTGTCTGTTTGTCTGTCTATCTGTCTGTTTGCAACATCACTCAAAAATGGAGCAACAGATTTGGATGAAATGTTCAGGGAAGGTCAGAATTGACACAAGGACCAAGTGATTAGATTTTGGCAGTGATGCAGCTTATAGTCTGGATCCATGGTTTAGTTAAAGATTTTTGTATCATTGCGAGATAGCAGCACAGGATCGCTGTAACCATGACAACAAGTGATCAGCTGTTTGTGATCCTACTACAAATCCACTAGTGAGGGCTTATCCTTCGGAAATGATACAAATTGTTCTGATTAAAATGTGGGGGTGTTTCATCCATCAATTCCTGTATGCTACATATTTCTGCATAACGTACACATGCATAACACACACCTGTACTCAGCACCAGGTCATTTTGTTTGTGGCTACATCTATATTAAATTGACATATTCGATGTTGCTGTGATTTTTGATCATCAAAAACTAATAAAAAAAATTGCATTTCTGACAATGGGGAATGATTGGCTAAGTATTGTGCTCTTTGAGTACTTTTCTTGTTAGAATATTTACCCAGCTATATTTTTTTCATCATATTTCATGATTTTTTTTTTAAATTTAATAATGTAGTTATGGAAATACACAACTAAAGAGATGATTTGTTTTCAATGTCCTGTACACATCAGTGTTCTTTGAGGCTTTTAGCTACAAAACATATAAGAAATATCAACATTTTACACAGTTTTGTTCTGGTTGTTTTGAATAATACTAAGGTCACTATAACATGCAATTTTATAATCTTCAAAAAATTTTAGGACCGAAAACTTTCTGAAACTGTGTTTGTTTTTCCTGGGGTCAAATTGACCCCAAACATAATACATGTTGCTGTTTTTGATCACAGAAATTGTTTTTCATTCTAAATGTTACAGATAACAAATATATGTACTTTGAAATAATATAAAGCCGTTAAAACTCCAAAAACATATCTCTCTCCAGTTTTAGGTCAGTCAGTGAGATTTTATTGTGATCTGCATATTTCTGATATTCTGGATGTATAAGGGGAGTGGGGAAGGAGGGGGGATTGTTTTTTTGTTTTTTTAAATGGCTATTTAGCCAGTCAACAAACAGACATAAAGTACCTGACACATAAACGTGGGTAGCAGTTTGATTTTTAAAATAATTTTCTGGGGGTTTAAATTGCTGAAGTCAAATTGACCCCAAGGATAAAAGATGTTATTAAATTTGAAGGTAATAGGAGGGTAAAGGAGAGCAACTCTTAAACCTAGAAGAAAAAGTGGCTCTGGAAAATAGTCCAAGAGAGGAGAAGTGGGGTAATTTAATGGATGAAAAAAAAGAAATGGTGCAGTTAATATTTTAACCCGTTGCGCTTCAGTGTTCTGCCCGCGGAACACTTTGAGATCTGCATAAGCATTTCCTTAAATGTCTGAAGCTGCAAACGCGATTATACAAACACTATACACCGATGGAAAGCTTAGATTCTCATGAATCCGCCGGTATAAACCACTTTCAGATGTGATTACCACAGCGGGTAATATAAACACATTTGTCGGACAAACAATGAATATCCATCCATCCGTTCTCTGTACACGGCTTTAACGTACACAGTGCGACTCACATTTGCGGGTTCATTATTACACACAGATGAAAATATTCCACAAAAAACGGCCATAATCCAACCTTGGACATCCAGACGAAACAAGCCAGTAAACTATTTTGTCCAAAACATGTCTTGAAGTCAGTGTATAATCCACGAATAGGTCGTTTTCGAGGAAATGCACCTCGCGATGCGCGTCCAATATTCCCTGTATTTCTTGTCATATTTTTATTTACAAATAAGATATTAGCGATTTTTTGTACAAAAAATGGCTGGAATTGACTGCAGCTTATAGGGCTATAAATATATAATAAACAATCTTAAAATGAGATGCATACTGAGGACCACATGGGAGAGCTAGAGGGCGAGATGTCACAGCGCACGATATGAAGCTAATGCACCTTAACTTAACCAAACTCAGCTTAGATAGTCAATCCATTGCTCCTGCCTAAACAGATGTTTAGAGGAGTCATCAATCAAACAGATGGAGCACATTATTCTCCTGTTGTTAATTGCTGTTAATTTTATGCCACTAACACTATGAGTCATCCCAGGCAGGTTCACTCTGAGGCATGTGAGCTTCAACGTGGCTAGAGGTGAGAATAAATATTTGGGACTCCCCACCAATCAGTGAGAAACGGAGGAAGCCTCTTGTGTGGTGAAATGTTTTAAATAACTACAAAAAAGACACTCAGTTGCCTTCTGCTGAAGCACTTAGGATTAGCTTGTTGCATTGCTGCAAAGGGGCCAAAAAGTGCTGGCTAAGTGGCCACTTGATGGCTCATTTGATCACCAAGTCTCTAATCCATAAATCCATCTGGTCATTAATGCATCTTTACATCCATCTGGTCATTTACTGAGCCAGCTGGTCCTTCTAGTGCTGCTTTCAGACAGAACAGGTTCACTCAATGCATGTGACCCATTCATCAGAGACAGTCGTCACCTCCTGCCCACTGTCAACGCACTTCAGAAACTTCACAGATAAACTACAGAATTACACTGAATTACACCATATAATGTCCAGATAAAATGTTAGATTCCTTTTCTGTCTCTTGCCAACAAGTCAGTTAATCAGTGGAATCATTGGATTAATTTGCATTCCTGTGAGTCATAGAGAGAATTTTTACAATCCAAGCAGTGCAGATGACTTTGTTCAAATGTTTCTTTTACTCTTGACTGCTTCTTTCAGATGTCACAAATCTGTTAATTGTAGTTATCGACGCTGAGCATTCCCTGCTTTTCACTCGATGTCTACTTATGTTTTCAGTCTGTTTGGTTAAGTTTAAGAACAGTTACGATTTTTATTTTTATTTAAACCACAGCTTCTCTCCAGCAGTTTTACCCAATAAGACAGTTGCACATTTCATGAAAAGACTCTGTGTCCTGTGAACTTCATCCATTCCTGGGAAGATGCCTACCGATGAACACTTTGTTGACTGCGCTCCTCTGAACAGCAAAAGTCCTTAAATTAAAGCTTCCTTTTATATTGCAGAATAAACAACTTTAATTAAGAGAAGTTGCTTGTCTTCTATCTCAGAAAATGAATGTGCTCAACAGTATCAAAACTACCTGTGTAGGTTTAGGAGAGGGCCAAGGTTTGGGTTAAAGTAACCCTGTTGCTACAGTAACCACTTATTACAAAGGTCCATTTTGTAGGGTTAGGTGACAACTTCACCAGAGAGTTTATGTGTACTTATTTACGTTCCTAGAAGAGGTTGCTTTCTATATTGGGGTACTTCCTCTTTATCGCTGATCAGAGTGGATAATAATTAGGGTGACCATGTTCTGTTTCTCTGAAAAGAGGACACACTTCCAGCTCGCGCGCGAAAAATTTTCAGTCCCCCCCCCCCAATTTTTAGGGGTTTTCCATGGGTCAGGGGGTTTTCTGTGCTTCAAACTCAGTTAAACAGATATTCTGAATTCCCCAGAAAAGAACACTTTACCTGGATATACAGAAAATAGCCCAAAACACTCACAAACAGTTGCTTTATAAATAATATATTTATTAATTTAAAGCAATTCTCCTAAACAATATAATCAGTCACATACTAATATGGCATGCTCTGGTCTTTAATAGTTATTGACTCAAGTTGTGTAGGAACACATGTATTCAGATGTTTAACAAAATAAGAAATAATCATCTCTCTTAAATCTGACACTTACACCTTAGTTAGGAACAGTGAGGTAGAGTACCATTCTTCAAAATAACCTCCCAATTATCAATTATGTATAAACAGAAATAATGCCTCAAAATATTAAACAAAAAGAAAAAAGAGAGGTAGCCTGTTCTTCAATGTTCAGTTAGCCCATTCTTCAAAATAATGTGTGTAATGGCAAATGAAAAAAATATAGAAATAATGCCTCAAGTCAACAGTCTTTTTGTCCCTTCTTTTCCCCTTTCTTATTAGCTACAGAGACATAAGTCCCAGCTTTGCAGACTGTACATTCTGCCTCCCATTTGACACGACCCGGACGAAAACAGGGGTACTTTTTTCGCATTTCATCAGTGAAATGACATTTGCGTTTCGGCATTTTCTTTCGGTTCGAGTGTTCTCTCGCAGTGTGCCTACCTGCCTGTCAGCCTGCGAGGAGTGAGTGAGTGTGGAGCTTTCCGGGGTTCGGCTCAAACTCCGCCTCTCAGAGCGTGTTTCCAAAGGAACAATTCAATGTGAATGATAAATACACTGGTCTGTGACGCGCTCAAGCTAGGCAAGATCAAAAACCCGGACATTTGAAGGACTTTATAAACGCCGGCCGGACAGGCCGGACAGCCTCTCAAAAGAGGACATGTCCGGGCAAAAGAGGACGTATGGTCACCCTATAATAATACATTTTAGGACTTCTAGAAGGTGCAGGAAGTCTGTACTGATCCATGTATGGGCCTGATGCGCATTGATGACAGCGATTTAATGAGCTGATACAATGCAAAACGGGTGGTCATGGGTAAAAGAGTAAAAATTTTAAATAAGGTTATCAGCACCATGGGCAGTTATTTCTTCTGTAATTGTGTTAATCGAATGAAGCAAACAATTTGCATAATGAACCTTGGGTAGAGCATTTGAGCCACACTCTGCACTTCTTTGCTCTCATTGGACACAGTGGATGTCTTCATTTGACTGAACGAAACAAGTGCCAAGATGAGCGAGCTTTAAAGTTGCTGCTAACACTCATCCAGAGAGACACACTACATTCCAGCACTTTAAAGCTGAACTGCAAGCGAGAATTCAGCAGCAGATTGTTCATTAAACCAACCAAAGCGTATGGAAAGCTTCTGAGAGGAAGCAACCAATAGAAGAACCCAATCAAACAGAATGCATTTGTGATCAGAGACAATTTCCTCCATATTAACGGCTGAGTGACGAGTTGGTGTTAAACACAAGATCAAGGCCATACTCAAAGACGGCAATGATTCAGGGGTCATTAATATGAACATTAAGAATTCATCACACATAGCAATTCATGTTCGACAATGAGATATAGAATTGAGAATGAGCTCAGAAAACTGTCAATAGACGTGTCAGTAGAGAGGGGTGCAAACAAATCCAGCAATTTGGCTTCAGAATTTCAATACCACTGAGTACAGGTCCATCTTCAGCTTTCTGTTGATTTTCCACATAAAATCCCATCAAGATTGTGAGACTTTTAATGTGGAAAATCTGTAGGAAGTCATGAATGGCATTTACAGCAGCTTAACACTGACTGGAGAACAAACAGAAAAGTGACATCACTGGAATCAGTTGGTAAATAAACAAAAGAAGATGAAAGCAGTGGATCAGTGAGTCAGACATGATTTAGTTGTGCTATTGGAATAAATTCTGTGTTAATGGACACTGTGCAGATTTTATCTCAGCCAAAAGGGAAACATCTGAAGACCGATGTTTTCCAGTGTTCAATAGAAGTGTTTTCCTACCAGTGACATGTATCATGTATATATGTTATAATCCATTCGAGACATTAAGAAATATTGTCCTTATACTCAGTCAAGGTCTGATAATATTGGAACCTTCAATTCCACACCATTATTTCTGAGACCCTGTGCTTCTCTGTGTATTCCAAACTCAACACCCACTGTTTACAAGAAAGAGCTTCTATGATTTTGTGGTCAGCAAAACCATCATTTGAAATTTAGCGATGCTCACCCAGGTCCAAAGCAGGCAGCAGAAAAGTGTTTTTGTCAGGTTGAATAGGACCCTTCATGGCAGATGAAATTAGTGGTGAAGAAGAATTTTGACTTTCACTGACAGTAACATAACCCAGAAAAGAAGCTCTCTATAAGACACTGATAAGACTGACAACTAACGGATCAAAGTAAGACCCACTACTACTGCACCGAGGTACTGGAAGCTACTGCAAAACAGTTATTGCCTGACCAACCTAATAAGAGTTGAGTACAGATTTATTTGGGGAATAGATAGTTATTTGTTGCCTCCTGGTTGACCTTGCTGCCAAGCCACTTGGAAAAAGGCAATGAAACACTGAGGATCATAGTTATCATGCAGGCTCCACACACAATGCAGATAGTTTTTTTTTAACCACGAAGATGCTCGTCAAATCCAAACTTTAGTTGGTCAAATTCAACTACAAAAACCACTGGATAGATGACAGCTGTTGTCCATTTATCTTTCTTCTGCACAGTTGTGAGGTATCTGTTACATCAGCCCAACTCTGGACACCATAATGCTCCCAGACACATTTACACACCTTCCTGTTGGCCATTATGGAGAGATCATACTGGTTCAAAGTGGTACAAGTGAAAAATGGTCTCAGCACATCCACATTTGGACATTTTTCTTCTTAATGAATGATACACAGGAGCTGCTTTGTGCCTTTTTAATGACCCAGGGAGCTCTTGCAGAGGGAGGTGAAGACGATCTGTTACAGGGTTAGGAGGAACGAAAGGTTTAATCAGAAATTTCAAGTTTCAGCATCAACTAAAGGGTGTTTGCAGAGCACCCGTGTCTTTGGGTTAGATCTTTCTTTTTAAGGAGTCATTCCTAAACACCACAGATAGGTGCTATGTTAAAGGAAGCAAAACACACAGTAGCAGCTTCAAGAACCATATGAGAATGCTGCTGATGTTCATAGCTCTAAAACTATACGGAGTAATGATAGGGTCAACATATCACTGAGGGACTTTGGAAGTCCACGGGATATATCTTGCATATATTTTTATTAAAAGTAAAAAAAAAACCTAATGTTTTTATGTTCATTACGATCTTGTCTTTACAAATTCTATAATTATTTATTATGGAAACAATCACTTATTAAACTGCAAACATCACACCTTCAGTCTCTTATTATCATCATCTCAGGAGACTGCAATCATGCATCACTCTCTGCCACTCTCTCCATGTTTACCCAGTACATGACCTGCCATACCAGAGACTGTAAAACCTTGGACCTGCTTTATGCAAACAACCTGGTGAGACTGCAGCCCATTTACATACCTATGGTGAAGAAACAACCCCCCCCCCATAAGGTATGTGAAGAAGTGGTCTGACAAGGCCACTGAGGCGCTGCAGGACTGTTTTGAGACCACAGATTGGCAGACTGGGAAGTACTGTGTGGCCCACATGGGGAGGACATTGATTCAATAACAGGCTGTGTTACGGACTACATCAACTTATGTGCAGAGAACATTGTACCGACCAGGAAAGTACGGTGTTTCTCTAACAAACCCTGGGTGACCCCGGAACTAAAGGCCCTGCTGAAGGAGAAGAAGAGGGTTTTTGGATCTGGGGACAAAGAGGAGCTGAGGAGGGTGCAGAAGGAGATAAAGAAGAAGATCAAGGCGGACAAGGCCAGCTACAGGACCAAGATGGAATCTCACCTGAAGAACAATAACACAAGGGAGGTCTGGAGAGACCTGAGGCCCCTTTTCGACCAAGGCGGTTCCGGTTCGAGATTGGAGTCGGCGCCCGATTCGGTCCCGGGTTTTTGTTTTTCGACAGGCGGTGGGCCGCCTCTGGGCTCCAAAAACTGGGACTCGCACCGGCCCCAAGGCGTTGCTGGGCCGGAGGTGGACTGAGGTGAGAGCCCAGTACGTCAGAGGCTGGGGTTACAGTCCGACCGTCAACAGCGGAAACACAGAAGCGCCGTTTTTAAACAGCTGAGCGAGCAACAGTAATGTTCAGTGTTTGTGTTTTAAAAACCGGTAAATATAGAAGCAAAATCCAAGCAGCAACGGTCTGAGGAGGAGACCCAAAGCTTCCTGTACCTGTGGTCTTCATATGAAATTCAGTGGAAGTTAGAGGGAGCCTCTTGGACCACACCAGTGTTCGAAACAATCCAGTGGGAGACGGCTACAGCTGTACGAACGGAGCCTGACTAACTCCTCAACAACTAAAAAGCTCAGAAATGACTACAAGGACCAGAAAAGGCAGCTGGGATGCAGCAGTTTTTGGCCAAAAGGAGCCCCCATTTTGACCAGCTGCATTCCGTGATTCCAACCGGGTCCCTGAACGCAACAGCTGAACAGGAGTTGATGCAGGCCGCCGTACCACTGATCCTGATCCTGGTAAGTTTTTTTTCTCAAACACCCTGCTTTTAGCCGACTATGAATACGCCAGCTACAACACTCCCATGTCAATATTATGAACGTTACGCCAGCTAACGTGGTCCGGACACAGGATCAGTGATCAGAGGTCGACTATTGTTTGCTAACCAGTTAGCCATTGCTAAGCTAACAAGCTACAAAAAACGTCTTATAAAACCTGAGGAAAGCAGCAGCAATATTTCATTACCAGACCTGTATTCAGAACCTCCCACATTGTTACACAATGACCCATTAATCATATTGCTGAACTATATGGTAATCATAGAAATTTCCCTTGAAGAACCAATAAACTGTTTAACATTATTGATACGAATCTAAAACTTATTCAAAAGATCAAATTAACACGGTGAAGCAAAGAGTACTGGTAATGTGCAGCTATTTTTATAATTTCAAGGTAAAATGCGGATTGTTCTGTTATTTTCCAGCTTTGCAGATGTGGAAATTCAATGCATGCATTTCTTATACACAGATTTTTTTGAGGGTTTTTAGTTGTTGCTCAAATATAACAAGGCATTTAGCACTGCTGGAAATCATTACAGGCATTTTTTGTAACATTTTCTAACATCTTACGGACAAATTAATAATTAATTGAGAAAATGGTTTTAAATTACAGATGCTATCAACAGCATTTCTTGTTCATTTTATTTAGTTGTCGGCCTTGGATGATGAGGTTACCAGGATCACTACTCTCCAGCTTACCAGTTCCGTCCTGCAGCTCCTCCACGCTGTCCTCCTCTCTACAGACTAAATCTAGTAAGATCTGTTTAGACTGTGCAGACATCAACATGATCAATATGTTATCTTTTGGCCCATCCTAAAATCACAAAGTTCAACATTTATTTTAAGCTAACTGTGTTCATGAATATAGAAAATAATTACTGACAACTAATGCTGCTTGGGTGCTTTTATGCAGGATAAAGGAAGCAGGATGCTGCTGTGGATCCTCTGCAGTATCTGAAGAGGTCAGAGGAACGGTTCTTGGAACAGATCTGAAGACACCGAGACCTGACCACTGCCCTGCTCCAGAACATCCAGAGAACAGATGAAAATTCAAACACCTTTGCTGGACTGATGGGACGCATGGTGTCGGTGCTGGAGCGACTGTCACAGAAATAAACTGCATTGTCCACTATTTCTGCCTTTTTTAGAAAAAATAATAATTTTTTTGTAAATTCTTTTCCTTCTTAGCTATTTAAGTACACTTGTATTTTACTCTTGCACTTTAGGTGAATACAAATATATTTGTGATGAAAGATGCGTGTTTTGTCTATAATCTACAGAGACTTTATTCAGTGTTCAGTGCACACTTCTACATACACACATTTTGACAGATAATCAGTTGTGCTTTTCAAGCAGATTTCAATCTGAAACATATCAGCAACGTATATTGTTTCTACAACATATGTCACACCAAGCTAGATAAACTGCACTACTGCAGCAGATATATTATTGAAGTGTGCTTACATTACATGTAAACATACACTACTCACAAAAAGTTACTCAACTTTAGAAGAAATTTATGGCAATTGTAAAAATTATTGCTATGGTGATATTAAATCGTGAAAGTAGGGCATTTAAGTAGAAACATGCAATAGTGATTTCCTCATCTCAAACAATTTATTGAAACAAAAGCTGACAGCAATGAAGGGTATATCACAATAAAAATGTCTCATGACAGTTTGCACAGAACAGCAGCCTTCAGCTGAAATCCAGTACAGTTGTGTCCCACCAGTAGCGTGATCACAGATGTTCCCAGACAACAGCTGACCTCTGTCTCTTAATTAAGAACATCTATAAAGGTAATTATAGATACTATCATCTATTTATTGCGTTTGTTTAACCGCTATGTAATGGATGCAAACGTATTTGACGCTAAGTAGCTAAGCTAACGCTAACACGTTCACTGTTAAGAATCAAAACATCTCTGACAGTTACCTGTCTTCTCAAACGTAATCGCCGTTACCCGTGACTACGACAAAGATAAGTAGCTACTGACAGCCAGATTATTTGTGTCTGGACCGCATTGTAGGCTGGAAAACTCAGGAACAGCACCTCCATGTTTACGGTGCGCCACCATCGCGGAACGGCTATGCATGCACTGACGTACTGACGTCTTGCAGTGACACAATGACGCTGCCGCAACTTGGCTCATAGCTGGTGGAAAAGCAAACGGGGATTTTGGCGGCGCAAGACTTGAACGAGACCCGCACCGGCCGTTACCTTGAACCAGTGGTTCTCATCCGGTTCTCTTGGTGGAAATGACCCCTGAGATCCATCTCTGGCTACAGTGGAGGCCATGAGAGGGGAGCTGCAGCAGGAGACCGGGAGTGGGCCAACGAGCTGAATCTGTTCTTTAACAGGTTTGACTCTGCTCCCACTCCTCCCCCCTCTCATCAAAGCACTGACCAGCCAGCTTCTTCTTCACACCTCAGCTCTATACCACCACCACCACCAACACCACCTCTCCCCATCCTCCATCACCTACAGACTCTACAAACACCCCCATCACCCCTCCTCGTCTCACCCTCCACCACCACCATCACCCCTCCTCGTCTCACCCCCCACCACTACTATCAGCCCCTCTCCTGTCATCCTCCTCCAACCCCAGCCTCTCCATAACAGCTGATCAGGTGAGAAGTGAGCTTAAAAAGATCAAGACCAGGAAAGCCACAGGTCCTGATGGAATCGGCTCCAGACTCCTCAGAGACTGTGCAGACCAGCTCTGTCAGGTGCTGCTGCACATCTTCAACCTGAGCCTGAGTCTGGAGAGGGTTCCTGTGTTGTGGAAGACTTCCTGCCTGGTTCCTGTCTCAAAGACTAGGAACCCCAGGGAGCCAAACCACTTCAGACTTGTGGCCCTCACTTCTCATCTGATGAAGACCATGGAGAGGATCATCCTCAAGAACCTACGCCCCCAGGTGAGCCCACATCTAGATCAACTGCAGTTCGCTTACCAACCAAACATTGGAGTGGATGACGCAGTCGTCTACCTGCTGCACAGATCGCTGACTCACCTGGAGGACACCGGCAGCACTGTGAGGGTCATGTTCTTTGACTTCTCCAGTGCTTTCAGCACAATCCAGCCTTCTCTGCTCAGGGTGAAGCTGGAGAGAGCAGGAGTAGACTGTCACCTGGCTGCTTGGATCATTGACTACCTCACCAACAGACCACAGTACGTGAGGCTTCAGGACTGTGTCTGATATGGTAGTCAGCAGCATGGAGGCCCACAGGGGACAGTGCTCTCTCCCTTTCTCTTCATCCTGTACACATCGGACTTCCAATACAACTCTGGGAGCTGTCACCTCCAGAAATTCTCTGATGATACAGCCATTGTTGGGTGTGTATCTGAGGGGGACGAGCTGGAGTACAGGACAGTCATCTCTGACTTTGTCGACTGGTGTGAGAGAAACCATCTGCAGCTCAACGCCAGTAAGAAGAAGGAGATGATCATCGACTTCCACAGGATGAGAACACCTCAGACTGCACCGGTGAACATCCAGGGTTTGGACATTGAGATAGTGGACTCATACAAATACCTGGGTGTTCACCTCAACAACAACCTGGACTGGTCACACAACACAGAGGTCCTGTACAAGAAGGGCCAAAGTCGTCTCCACCTGCTGAGGAGACTGAGGTCCTTTGGAGTGTGCAGGACTCTGCTCCGGACATTCTATGACTCTGTGGTAGCGTCTGCTGTTTTCTATGCAGTGGTCTGCTGGGGAGCAGGGAGCTCTGAGAGGGACAGAAAGAGACTGAACAGACTGGTCAGGAGGGCTGGTTCTGTGCTGGACTGTTCCCTGGACTCCATAGAGGAGGTGGGTGAGAGGAGGATGTTGGCAAAGCTCACATCCATCAGGGACAACCCCTCTCTCCCACTGCATGACATTGTGGAGTCTTTAAGTAGCTCCTTCAGCAGCAGACTGAGACACCCATCCTGAAGAAGGAGCTATCGCAGGTCATTCATCCCATCTGCAGTTTGACTTCATAACATTAGCATCACTGGCTGATGTTAACATAAACTGGACTCATATCATATCACCACACACCATAGAATTTGACATTTTTGCACTGCTATATCTTTGCACTTTTTAAGCTTATTTTTTCAAGCCACTTATATTGTGTTGTCTTACAGTGTGTCAGTACTGTACTATTTCATCCTCATTTCTCATCCCTGTACATAATGTAAATATTATTATTTTTATTACTACTACTATTTTTTACTATTTTTTATTTCTATTACTACGTTTATTGCTAAGCAAGCTGCTGTAACAATGTGAATTTCCCCTGATGTGGGGAGAAATAAAGGATTTATCGCAATAAAAAATGACTGGATATCACTAAAATGTCAGCTAAATAATGAGCTGATTCAAAAATTGTTTTGATTGTGTTCTTTTTGGTTCAGATAATCATGACAGATATTTCTTTTTTGGCAATAGATCAAATTCTATATGGAAAATAACAAATTGCATTGGGTCCAAGAAATCACTTTCAACTAAGTTCCCCGTTCCAAAAACACCTCTCCAGGAAGTGTGTTAATTCCAGATCACATGACCTGCTCCACATGATGTCATTTCCTCCTGAAGAAAAGACTGGAAGACTCCAAGGCTTTCTGACTTATTTAATAGAAAGTAGTCAACAGGTTTAATGCAATATCTTTATAAATAACTTTCCATTTCTATTGTACTCAATTACATATATAATATTTAGAAGAATCTTTGTCTAAAATAGTATAATGCATGTTGATTTTAGGCCTAAAAACAACAAAAATATCAACTATGATACAGAAAGTCCTGCAGTTATATATTGACTCATTGCCATTACCTTTCTGAAAAGTTACCAAGCAATCCCTCAAAAAAACCAACTGACAGATCATTTATAGGCAGTATATTTCACTTTACTTCTATTACTAAATAACTCAAGAAGTGTCACAGTTTTTTTTTCTCCTTTGGTTTTAGAAAAGCCACGGCTAATTGTCTCATTTTGGGTCCCAGTAATAATTACAAAGAATACACAAAACCTGTGCTGTGCTGTTGTTGTCCATTTGCCTTTCAGTGTGATTAGAAACTCCAGTCATCTCCACACACACACACACACACACACACACACACACACACACACACACACACACACACACACACACACACACACACACACACACACACACACACAACGTGACCAAGCAACACCAACTTTTCCATCTTCCCTCCTGTCGGCTCATGGTGGAATCCTCTTGCATTAGTTCCAGTGGGGGCTGGTACCTCATCAAGTTTGCTGGACACACCAGCACCAAATCAGTTTTAGGGTGGATAAGTCCTATCCTCTAGGGGCTCCAAATCCACAGAGTCATATCTCTTGTTTAGATTGTGAGGCTGGCTCAGCTGCTGCAGGGACAACCTGGAGACAGGGCGGATACAGTAGGTCTGTCAGAGCCGAGCACAGGAATGGCAACCATGGTGTCATCTGGGGTTAGCCCAGAAAACTGATTTAGAGTTACAGCAGCAAACAGATTCGTCTTTCGAGGTGCTGTTTTCTCCTACTCGCCTTTGAACATTTATTAAGGACCAGGTGCTTTGTTCTAAGTCATAGTGAAATTATTTTAAATAACATTTTAGACAGAGATGAATGGTGATGTGATGACATTTGAGTACTTAGACAGAAAAAACTGTCATTCACATATGACCTTTATCTACAGCTAAATGAAATTTACCGACTTTACTGAAATAAAATGCTGCATTAGAAATTCTGAAATTCTCCCTCAAAGCAAAATTCACTCCTCTCCTTGTCAGTTAAGCGGCTGAGCCCAGGAATTCTCTGAAGAGACTCGTTCCCAGGCAAAGGAAGAAAACTGGGGAGGAGATCAAAGTGTGTGTTGCTGGCAAATACAATGGCATTTTATATATAATATCTTTAAGTGAAAATTTTGATGAAACGTTAATGACCTCTGTAGGGAAATCAGGCTGCCATTTTTAAATTTATTGGTGCAAAGATACCTAATCTAAACTTCAGTATGAGTTCTACAGCTGGCCAGGATGAAGCAAAGCAATGCCAGCAGCATCAGAACATTACCCACCTCCTTTTTTGTTTCTCCATTATTAGATCCACGCTGACACCAAAAGTGGGACACTTTTTTCATTTTTTTCATAGGTTAGAGCTGTACTGCACATACAGTAGGTTAGGGTTGTTTTGCACATTTTCAATACGCTTTTTATTATTCTTGTCCAGTGCATGAGAAATTAAATTTCACTGCACAGAGATATTTAACAAATGATACTCAACATTCAAGCATGTGATCAATTTCAGCATTCTGTCAAGAAGAAACAGTTTAAAGGTTTTTTAGTGAAGAGTGAAATGAAAAAACCCTCTCACTTTTATTAACGGTAGTGTCAGCATGAGAGTAGTAGGTTCTTTATAGATCAGGACATTCTAGTGGAAGCAGCAGGGAAGAGTTAGATCCAAGTGGTAGAAAAGATGAAGAAATATGTAACCTAAACCACACAAAAGGGACTCAGATGTTCAAAATAATTAACAGCAGACTGGCATTTATTGTATTCGTTTTGTGCTACTGAATGAAAAGAAGAGAAAAAAATCCCATTGTTCGCCTTTGGGAGTATCTCACCTTTTAGATGAGAATTAGTTCTGTTTGGTAGCGGGTAAAACCAAATCTGAACACAGCACAGCTTCTCTGAAATGAGCTGAGTTAAACACATTAGTTTTAATTCTGGGATCTGTTTCGGTGTAAATGTCAGTAAAGGTGGTTTGAAGCCATTCCACTTTCACTGTTTTGCTGTAGTTCCTTTAGACAAGCTGGAGATACCATAGCTGCCAGAAAAGCTTGAAATTACAGCTACAGAGCAAAAATGAATGGTTTTACAGAAACAAATCCTGATCCCAACCAGCTCCAAAGTTTATCCGCTTACATTAACACCTTTTTTTTAAACTCAAAATGCTTTTAGCCTCGGTTTAAAGTGATTACAAAGAAACTACGTATTCAAGTAACAAGTTATTTTATATGTTGCAATGATACAGAAATCTTTAACAAATCTCCACATTTGTCCAAAATTATTAGAAATTTGTCCCGAACTTACTCAAATAATCCTCTTTTCCTGTTCACAGTCTGTTCACAGACTGAGCTGAACATCTAGGATGGCTTAGAAGGGTTCCAAAAATGATGAAAAACAATAAAAACACATTCAAAATGACACAAATTTGACCTCATAAAACAAGTATGTTTACTAAATGTTGTCAACATGAGTAAAAAATGACCTGGAATATGTGCAAACAACCCGGTCTCACGGGGATTCGTGAAACTGTGACGTAAGTTTTTGTTTCGGTTTCGTGCGCACCAACACGATGTCGTCATGTTTTTCGTGCGAAACCGGCTGTGGTAATCACATCTGAAAGTGGTTTATACCGGCGGATTCATGACGATCTAAGCTGTCCATCGGCGTTTGCGGTGGCCGCCGGACATTCTTTAAATTCCTATGCAAATTCGTCGGATTAATGACGATCTAAGCTGTCCATCGGCGTTTGCAGCCGCCGCCGCAGCCGCCACCGCGGCCGCCACTGTGGCCGGATGTCCGGCAGCCGCAGTGGCGGCGGCAAACGCCGATGGACAGCTTAGATCGTCATGAATCCGCCGGTATAAACCACTTTCAGATGTGATTACCACAGCCGGTTTCGTTCATGGTGAGCTGCACGAAAAACATGACGACATCGTGTTGGTGCGCACGAAACCGAAACAAAAACTTACGTCACAGTTTCACGAATCCCCGTGAGACCAGGTTGGTGCAAAATGACTAGAAATTACTCAACTTTGTCCCCAGCTTGCTCAAAAAATCCTCAAGTGTTCAAAACCTGTCTAGAATTAGTTAAATGTCTAAGATGACTGAGAAGGGTTAAAAATGACTAAAAAAGGGTGCAAGTATAAAGCAAAGTCAAGTCAAAGCTGATATAGTTACATGCTGACAGTTTCTACATGCAGTAGAGCAACATCACCTGACTGCTGCTTGTGTACATCTAGTAAAGGTAATGAAGCTGCTTCCAGCTGTGTGTCACTGGGAGCTGGTTGCTCATTGCATTTTCTTTTTGTGATCCATTCCTGTGTCTTCTCCTGTATTTTTTTTAAATATGTTGTGTGTGTTTTTACTTCAGTTCCTCTGGTTTGTGCATTTAGTTTTTAAACTGTGTTTCTTGCTTGAGTTGATGCCATGCCTTTGTTACCTTCATGAAATTTTGGTTAATCTCTCCCAGTTCTCCATGCTTTGACTTACTGGGATTGTGGTTTGTTTTGTATCTGCTTTCCTTTTGTTTCTACCGTTGGTGTCTATTCCTTTCATACACAGAAAACAAGTGCCTTGCTGTACATTTGTACATATAAAATCCTTCATTCAGTGGTTTACAGTGACTTTATCTGTTTAGATTTAGCAGTTTGCTCCTGATCTGTTTCTCACACATTCCTTAGCAGTTATTCTCTCAGTATTCTCTCATCTTATGCTCATGTTTTACCCTTGCAAGGCATAAGTAGGTCACATTTTCATTTGCCAGAGATGCCAGATGGTCAGTCTTTTCCGTCCAGGTGAGTCAGCACACAGTTCTGACTATCTATTGCCCCAGAATTCTGCCTTTTGTACTCCAAACATTACCTCATCCTTGGGAATGTTCAGCTACAGTCTGGCCTAATTTGTACTAATTCACAGAGAACAGCTGCTGTCATTAAAGCCCCTGTGAATATTACAGGTCAGTGGATAGGTGAGCTACAGATTAATGGGTAGTTCTATCTCTTGAGTGGACTCATCCAATTTTTCAATTCACACATTTCAGAACGGTAACTACCCGGTGATTGTTTACTCTGTGCACATCACAGCATATTTATTAGACACACTGAAGAGAAAATCGCTGAAAGTATTAAATAATTTGATAATGCTGTCTGACTGCGGTTAGCACATTTGTTCACACAGATTTGTTTTGCAATATATAATGTTTTTTAAAGTATTCTTTCACCACGTTCACACATTTATAGATGTTTAACAGCTGGATAGCAGAATAGTGTCATCTATCGCACACTGAGCTGCTTCACTGGAGCACTGTGGCATTAAATGCTTAAAGACACCTTATAAACTGGATGTGGACGAGTAAAACAAGTTCATTCATCCATTATCTATACACAGTTTAATCCTGATTAGGGTCGTGGGGGTGGAGTCTATCCCAGGGTGAAGGTAGGAGACACCTGGACAGGTAACAGTCTATCACAGGACTACACATAGAGACAAACAATCACACTCACATTCACACCTACAGACAGTTTAGAGTTACCAATTAACCTCAGCATGTTTGTGGACTGTGGGAGGAAGCTGGAGAACCTGGAGAAAAGCCACACATGTACAGGAGAACATGGAGACTCCATGCAGGAAGATCCCAGACCCAGGACAGAACGCAACACAACAGTGCTAACCACCAGTGTGCAGCCCCAAACCTGTTTATCTTCCCTTAAACACTGTCAATACATGTTTAGGATGTTTGTTGTTGACATCTTTAGCTGCGTGAAATGTCACCACTGAAATTACTTAAAAGCCTCCGTATTCAACAAAATACAGAGATTTACTGGGCGATGACAGACCGAGTCAGCATTGTATGAACTCGTGTCGCTTGAATGTAATGTAATGTTCATTCATGTAAAAATCACACACTTCAACCTTTAGGCCACAGCTGCTCTTTTCTTTGTCATGAGGCTTAAACTCTTTTGTTGAAATTGATGTTTATTCCTAAACTTGTATAGCATTTTGTCCTTTAGCTTGAAGAGGTGAATGACTTTAGTGGCTGAATACGTTAAGCATCTTGTTTTATATATAATTTTTAAAAGAGCACTGACTGGATTTTGATACACATTTATTTTGCAGCAACCACACAAGTTATAGGGAAATGCCAATTTGTCTCATGTAGTTCTCTTTAACATTCCTTAAAATATATGGAGGATCAAACTGCTAAGTAAATGATAGCAAAATTAGCAAATGTTACCATACAAGCACACTAACCCTACAAATGTTGGCATTAGCGTGAAGCTGCACTGTGTCTGAATGCGTCTGCATTTTTCCAGAATATATTGGTTGCTGTATTTAATTCATGAGGCTTAAGTTTCAGTTTGCATGTCATTTGTTGGCATGTTTGCAATGTCTCTCCTGGTTTTTCCATTCCATGCATTCCAGGGAGGATCAGGCAAATAATGAGAGGAAATATTTTAACGGAGGTCAATCTTTTATTCCACTGCAGTTACAAATTCAATGAGAACCACAAAACAAATTTGCACAATGCCATTTTTCTAACATTGCTTTTTTTCTGAAAATTAAAAAGTAAGTACAGCTGTCAATTAATATATCCTTCCATCCATTAGGACAGTTTGAAAACCTGGAGAAAAAGTCTTGCATGTTCAGATAGAACATGTAAACTCCATGCAGAATGATCCCAGGAAGATCGGAACACCAACCGGAGATCTCCTAGCTGCAAGGCGACAATGCTAACCACTAAACCACTGTGCAGACACAAATAAATACAGCAGAGTAAAAATGAAAGTAGATTTAACTGAAAATATCCTTCCCTGGGGGTCGCGTGATCGCAGCGTTTTGGTCAGAGCTCCGCACCACTTGGCTCTCTAAACTTATTTATCCTGTTTTCAACTGTACATGGGAGCTATTTTGGTTTTGAGCGCCGCATGTTATGTCCTTAGAACGCTTTTGGCCGCAGTCCTTCGATAATATGGGAAGAACCCAAGCAAATAAAGACAAAAAGGACAAGCTCTCTGAACCCAAGGAAAGCTCTCAAGATGGCGACCAGGCCGAGTCTGACATCTCCGAAGGACTGGACCCAGCTCTCGCTAAGGCTCTCAGTCTCATGACAGCTAACATCATAAAAGTGATTGATGAAAAACTTAGCCCATTGGCCGTGACTATTAACAAACATGCTGCAGAGATCCAGTCTGCCGGTAACCGGCTTGACGAAGCAGAGGCTAGGCTGTTAGCTGTCAAAAACACCGTCACTGTACACGAGCCCCAGATTGCCGAGCTGGAGAAACAGGTCAGTGGTCTGACAGAGAGTTTGGACATGGCGGAGAACTACAACAGACGCCTAAATATTCGGGTCGTCGGCCTGGCAGAAGACACAGAGAAGGGACAACAAGCGGATTTCTTCGAGACGTGGCTGCCCCATGTCCTCAAGCTGACCACCAAAGCCGGGCGTATTAAGCTGGAAAGAGCCCACCACTCTCTCGCACCTAAACCAGAACCGAACAAACGTCCGAGGTCTCTGCTGCTGCGGTTCCACGCATTCCAAGATAAACTGAGGGTGATGGAAGCGGCACGCAGAGCCAGCAGGACAGAGACTTAATCTACAACGGATCCAGGCTGTCATTCTTCAGTGATTTCTCCTCGGCGGTGATGAAGAGACGTAAGGCGTACGATGCGGTGAAGCAGCGGCTGCGGGAGCGTGGGATACCTTACGCCATGCTGTTCCCCGCTACTCTGCAGGTGACCCACGGAGACTCCAGAAAGAGATTCGTTAACCCAGGGGAAGTACAAGACTACATAAACTCCCTGCCCGCATGATATCATACCACGGTATTCACACATGATGCTTTACTACTGACCCATCACAACCGTGGCAGCTGTTTTCCCCTTTTCTTCTTTTTTTCCCCCCTCTTTCGTCCATGCGGTAAGTTTGACTCAGTTCTCCTGATGCCGGTTGGAACATTTGAACATTGTGGACATCTCTGCCCGAGTGGCGCGGTTGCTCTGCTCAGGATGTGAGTGTTTGTTTTCGACCTTTTCACTGTTGTGATCCTGAAAGTTGGTTGTATGGTGAACAGTCCCTGTTTTTTTGGGGAAAGAGCCCTGGTTTGTTATTTGTTTCATACACAGTTATGTTGGTTCTTTCTAGTTTTTGTGTTTGGCTCAGGATATGTACAGGCAATATTTAAGGTGTACACTGGTGTGGCATGTTCTTTACGCAGGAGGGGAGCTTTGACTGGGGCCTGGGTTGTTCATTTTTTCATTATAAATAACAGTCTATATGTCTAATTTAAATACCATTAAGATCTGCTCCTGGAACATTCGGGGCCTCCGAAAACCAGCCAAGAGGTTAGCAATAATGTCATATCTTAAAAAAGGAAAATGTCTCCATTGCTTTTCTACAGGAGACTCATTTGGAGGACAAGGAAGTCACTAAGTTGCAGAAAGGCTGGGTAGGGCAGGTTTTTGCAGCTTCCTATTCTTCTTCTGGCAGAGGTGTGGTTATTTTGGTCAGTAAAAAACTTGCATTTAGATGCCTTAGCTGTGTTAAAGACAATCAAGGCCGTTATGTAATTGTCAAGGGAGCACTTTTGGGAAAGAATATAATATTAATGAATCTATATTGCCCACCTGGCTACTCCCCTGACTTTATTACCAGGGCATTTGCTGCTTTTTCTGAACTGTCATCTGTTGATTGCTTTGTGGGAGGAGACTTTAACTGTCATTTCAACCCGATGCTGGACAAACTCCCACCAGGTACATCTCCCCCCTCTGGGCAAGCTAGAGTGCTAAATGCCATATGCCATGATATTGGGTATTCCGATGTCTGGAGGGAACTCTAAACCACTAATTTAGAATTCACGTTTTTTTCTGCTCCCCACAAAAGTTACACAAGAATTGATTATTTTTTCATCCCCTCATCAAAAATGTTTCTGGCTCGATCATGTACTATTGGAAGTATTATTCTATCTGACCATGCCCCTCTGTATTTGGTTTATTCTCTTTTTGAGGACAGGGTTTTGTCTAGGCGCTGGAGGTTTCAAACATCCCTTCTTAAGAATGAAAAATTCACCTCATATTTTACTGCTGAATTCAGAATTTTTTATTCTATAAATTCTCCATCTACAGACAATCCCTCTGTCCTTTGGGAAACATGCAAGGCCTTCTCTCGGGGTCTTATCATTTCTTTTACAACATCTAAAAGGCGTCAGAAAAATGAACAATATAAATGTCTGGAGTCCAGAGTAGCCGAGTTAGAGAAACTTCATATCTCAACCCCAAGTCCAGATATACTGAAGGAGCTGACTGCCACTCGCACCGCATTAAATACTCTTTTGACTTAGGATTCTGATCACTTCCTTAAATTTGCTAGACAAAGGCTCTATGAGTTTGGGGATAAACCTGGCAAGTTTCTGACTAATCTTGCTAGAAACAGATCTGATTCTCAAACTATTGTTTCTATTACTAATAATAATGGAGTCAGATCATTTGATACCAAATCTATTAATAAAGAATTTGCATTATTCTACTCCACCCTGTATAAGTCCCAACAGCCTGATGATGCCCTAGCCCTCATGCAAATTTTTTTTCTCAAATCTGGAGCTCCCTCAGGTAAATGAGGACCAAAAGTTACAGTTGAATGCTCCTATCACAACAGAAGAAGCTCTGCTTGCCCTGAAATCTATGCCATCCGGTAAGGCCCCAGGACCAGACGGTTTTGGATGCAAGTTTTATAAGGAGTTTCAACCCGGTCTCACGGGGATTCGTGAAACTGTCACGTAAGTTTTAGTTTCGGTTTCGTGCGCACCAACACGATTTCGTCATGTTTTTCGTGCCGCTCACCACGAAATGTTTTTCGCTGTGGTAATCACATCTGAAAGTGGTTTATACCGGCGGATTCATGACGATCTAAGCTGTCCATCGGCGTATACTGCTTGTGTGATCGCGTTTGCGGCCGCCGGCCGCCGGACATTCTTGAAATTCCTATGCAAATTGGTAAGTGTACCACCGGCTTATGGTTAGGTTATGGTTATGGTTATGGTTAGGGTTATGTTTAGGAACGATGTCATGCAAAATATAGCGTTGGATTCGCCACGGTTTCACATTAAAAATATAATATACACATTCTTTTGAAATACGTTCTGAGTGGCACGAAAAGTCCGCCGTTTAAAATACATTGGTGCGCATTTCGTGGTGAGCGGCACGAAAAACATGACGAAATCGTGTTGGTGCGCACGAAACCTAAACTAAAACTTACGTGACAGTTTCACGAATCCTCGTGAGATCGGGCTGGGAGTTTCGCTCCATCCTCCTCGATTCTCTTTTAGCTATGCTCAACCACTCATTCGAGAGTGGAATTCTATCCCAATCACTCAGAGAGGCCAACAGCTCCCTTATTCTCAAAAGGGGAAAGTGTCCTGACAGCTGCACCTCCTACTGACCAATAGCTTTACTCAATGCCGATCAGAAACTGCTTTCCAAAATATTAGCTATGCGACTGGAAAAAGTGTTACCTCACATTATTAAGGAGGACCAGACTGGCTTTATTAAGAGTCGGCACTCTTATAACAACATGAGAAGGCTCCTCAGTGTTATTCGGGTATCACAGAGCTCTAAGGACCCGGCCCTGGTTCTCTCCCTCGATGCGGAGAAGGCTTTCGACCGGGTCAAGTGGTCATATCTACACTATGCTTTGGAACAGTTTGGCATGACCTGTAATTTTGCATTTTTTTTCAGCCCATTGCTTTTTGATATAGCTATTGAACCTCTGGCGCAGGCAGTGAGCCAGACTGCTTTAATATCCGGTATCTTGGTTGGTGGGAGGGAGCACAAAATTACATTATATGCGGATGACGTTTTGATGTTCCTGTCTCATCCTGAAACTTCTATTCCGTGACTGATTAAATTGATCTCATCATTTGGCGCCTTTTCAGGATACAAAATCAACCTAGGAAAATCTGAGGCTATGCCACTGGGAGTGACAAGAACAGTTCCAATTATGGCAGAGCCCTTTCCTTTTCGCTGGTCTCCCTCCGGTTTTATCTACTTGGGAGTTTATATCACACCTACATATGAGCAGATGTATAAATCCAACTTTCCTCCACTCTTAGACACCATAAAGGCTGATTTGGATCGTTGGGTCCCTTTACCCCTCTCCTGGTTGGGCAGAGTTGCTCTTATCAAAATGAACATTCTGCTCAGATTGCTGTACCCACTGCAAATGATCCCCATTCTTTTATCAAACAGGGTTATTAAGGTGTTGGAAGGCTGGTTAAGTGCTTTTATCTGGAGCAAGAGGAAACCCAGACTTAAGATGACAAAACTTCAAATGGCTGGTTCTGATGGTGGTCTAGATGTTCCTAATGTGAGGCTATATCAGCTTGCGGCTCACCTACGGGTGATAGCTGACTGGCTTAAACAAGAGCCAGCCTCCATTTGGCTGGACGTAGAATCCTCTCAGTCCAAATGTCCGCTGTTTAACCTTCTATTTGTGAACGATTCCGATGTGATTAGGAAGCTTTGTACAAATCCAATCACTTTAAGCACAGTTAAAGCTTGGAGATCCATTCGCATCATTGAGGGTCGTGTCCACCTAACATCTCCTCTTGCTCCTATTTTGGGTGGTCCGGACTTCCTGCCAGGCTGCCTAGACCAAGGATTTAGAACTTGGTATACCTGTGGGCAAGGGCGTAACTTTGGGTCTTCCATTGGGGGGGTTAAACTCTGTGCCTGTTAATTGGTATTTATTGAATCGTTTACCTTTGTAAAAGGAGTCGAGGTAATTTGGCATTTCTGTATTAGAAATACATTGGTGATTTACTTGAAGTTGTTGCAGCTGTGTACTTATGTATTTATGCAACAATGACCAATTAATTCCTATTGTGTTTAAGTACTAGCTAGCAAGACTGTAGCAGCTTCCACTTAATTGATTTTGGGTTTATGTCAACTATCTATGAAAAGAAAAATCAAGAACTTTAAAGATTAATCAATCGCATCACTGTATTGACACAACTAAAGTACAAACAGAAAATGTCTTATGCACAATTCATGGCAACACTCAATACATCACACAATACAGGGTGGCACACTGGAGTGCAGCTTGCACCTCTATTCTGGTGTGGAGCATGTATAGAGAAAGCTAACACAGTACAAGGGCTAAGGTATGTTACCTGGTCATTTGTGCCTCCTGTGCTGCCTTTCCCTGTGCTCTCGCTCCCTCTCTTTGGTCACCTGATGATCCTCCATCACCTGGACTTCCTCTGTCACCTCCTCCTCCTCTCTCTTGCTCAACTGTTGCACCTCCTCTGTCACCTCCTCTCTCTCTCTCCTCATCTGCGACTGTGCTTCTCCCTCTCTGGTCACCTGTCTCTCTTTCATGGCCTGTTCAGCAATCATATTCTTGAACCTGGTATAAAAAAATGCTTAGTTAATGTTAAAATGGTATCAGCCCGGTTAAAAATGACCAGTAAGGTCAAAGAACAATTTGAGGAAATAAATACATTCAGGTATTTCCCAAATTTTGTCAAGATTCACGAGATGAAGTACTTCTCTTCCCCTCCTCTGTCACTGTCACCGGCTGCGCGCTCTGCAGCCACCCTGCTGCAGCAGCAGGACGGACATGGAGGAATGTCTGTTGTCACCATGGTTACCGCTTCAGACCAACGCAGATATTCCTGTTCCTTCAGGATTTAGAAATGCCTGGAAAAATGTAGCTTCTGTGTATGCTATTGCGTTGTTTGATCAGTAAAATAGCTTCACTACTGAAAAGATATTTGATGTGGAAAACAGCGACGTTACGACCTGCCCGGTTCCCCCGAGAAATGTAAGCTGCAGTCAATTCCAGCCATTTTCAGTACAAAAAATCGCTAATATTCTATTTTTAAATTTAAAAAATGACGAAAAATACAGGGAATATTGGACGTGCATCGCGAGGTGCATTTCCTTGAAAACGACCGATTCGTGGATTTTATACCGACTTCAGGACATGTTTTGGACAAAATAGTTTACTGACTTGTGTCGTCTGGATGTAAAAGGTTGGATTATGGCCGTTTTTTGTGGAATATTTTCATCTGCGTGTAATAATGAACCCGGAAATGTGAGTCGCGCTGTGTGCGTTGAACCCGTTCGTTTTTGTCAGACAAATGTGTTTTTCTCACCCGCTGTGGTAATCACATCTGAAAGTGGTTTATACCGGTGGATTCATGAGAATCTAAGCTTTCCATCGGCGTATTGTGTTTGTATAATCGCATTTGCAGCCGTCGGACATTCTTGAAATTCCTATGCAAATTAGTAGGTGTACCGCCGGCGGTACACTGAAGTTTAAGGGGTTTTAACTAGGCTGCCATCCATCACTGTGTGTTGGAGCAAAGTCAGCAAACAGCCCTTTAAGTTACAATTCAGTGAAAACTGACATTGGTCCTACACAGTACATCCCCGACACTCTCTGGCTGTACCTCACAGGTCAAGCTCAAACCAACTCCAGTCACAAATCATCAGCTAACTTAACAAGACAGGTAGGCTATTTTACCTCTTTTTGGTCAAGATATTTCCTTTTTTTAGTTGTTGGTGTTGACCAACAATGAGGAATTGTCATTTGTCCTTTTCGCGCTCCTTTCATTTCTTCATGGCTCTGCTGTCTCCATCCATGCCAAATATACAGGGTCAGGAAAAAGTGAACATTACGTAGAGGAGGCGCCGTGGGTTGGGTGATACCAAGTATTCGGTGGGGGTGTGGGGGGTTACATTAAGATGATTAAACTTGCTACTGTTTTGTTGGCAAATCATATTAATAATAAAAATCAACAAGATAATTAATGCTTTTATTACATTGGAAAAATGTGATTATATTGTGGGGGTTACATTAGCTGAACGTGATTTTTGCGGGGGTCATGACCCCCGTATCCCCGGTGCACATTATGCCCTTGCCTGTGGGCTAGCAAAGCTGGGAGAACTGTTTGCTGGCCTGACTTTGCTCTCCTTTCAGCAGATACAGAAGCAATATGGCCTACATAAGAATGAGTTTTTTTAGATATCTACAAATTAGACACTTCATCGTGAAAGACACAACTTTGACAACTAATAGTACAGCCTCGTCTGTGGAAAGTGCCCGGTCTTCTCAGATATCTAGGAAACATATCTTGATTTTTTATAAGGCACTTATTTCCAATTTACCTTCAACCTCCCAGCCCACCAAGGAAGCCTGGGAGAGGGACCTTGGCATCTCTATAGACTATGCGGCCTGGCGGGAAGTGTGGGCACACGCTATGGATATATCTGTTTGTAACCGGGCTAAATCTATTCAGTTTAGAATTATACATCGTGTCCATATTACACCGGTTCTCAAAAACAAACTAGACTCTCACTCCTCCTCATTGTGTTGGAAATGTAATATTGAGACTGGTGATTATGTTCACTGTTTCTGGTCATGTGCTAAACTACAGCAGTATTGGCTAGACATTACAAATGAACTATCTATTATTTTTGGTAAGTTAATACTGCTGGACCCTATGTGCCTACTACTCGGTCTCCCTGATGTTCATATTACCAACAGTAAGCATAAAAGTCTCTTCAAATTATTGACTTTTGCTGCAAGGAAGAACATTCTGCTCTTTTGGAGCAAGGACGCCACCCCAACAAAGAAATCGTGGCACAATCTCATTATGGACTGTATCCCTAATGAATATATTACCTGTATGCTGCACTCAACAGTGGACACTTTCCATAAAGTCTGGGAACCATACTTGAAATATATTGGACCTACATTGTCTTCTCCCATACAGTTGGGATTTCCTAAACTGGCTTAGCCTGCCTATGTAAAGTCCTGTCTGATCTGGAACCTGTTATTGTCTTGTCACACCTGAGTGATTTTTGTTCTTGTTTTGTTGAGTTCTCCACACTATATTTGTTTGTTTTCTTGAAAAAAAAAACAATAAAAAAACAAAAAAGAAAAGAAAATATCCTTCCCTGTAGTTTCATTATGCAGTTCTGTGGCGTTTTGTTTTAGTTGTTCGTGTAAAAAATCTTCAGTTCATTAACCTAAGATGAACCTGTCTGGACTCTTACCTGGTTGCATCAATATTAACTCATTTCTTTTCATTTTCTGGCACACACATCTCCCCTGTATTATTTGTAGTTTCACTTTATGCTGTCAAATATTATGACGGGACGTTTAGGACTTCTCTCTGATGAGTGGTGGTGTGAGGGAGCAGAGATCAGATGAGAAAACTAACCTGGAGTCCATTTTACCTGTTGTTTTTATTGCCATGTTGTGAGGACAGTTATCACAAAAATAAAAAGTGAACTCCAAAACTGTCAAAGACGAGAGCTGGCTGCCCACAGGGAAGCAGGAGTGGAGCAGTGTGCCAAGGACTGCAGGCTGAGCCAACCACAGGAAGTGCCAGCCCACTGGTCCAGCCAGTAACACTCTGATTCTCCTGTCAGGGGCACACTCTGTTCACTCTGTGGGCTCAGTCACTCCATCCTACCACATGCTGGGCGGGTTTGGTTTCAAGGTGTTCTTTTATTTTGATCAAATCTGAGGTTTTAAAATGAACCTGAACCTGTATGTAACCCAGAGGTACAAGTAGAATGAAGCTGAAGGTCATGGGAAGAAGCACTGCAGTACAGTGTACACACACACACACACACACACACACACACACACACACACACACACACACACACACACACACACACAGATGCACACACACACACACACGCACACACACACACACACACACACACACACACACACACAGATGCACACACACACACACACACACACACACACACACACAGATGCACACACACACACACGCACACACACACACACACACAGATGCACACACACACACACACACACACAGATGCACACACACACACACACACACACACACACACACACACACACAGATGCACACACACACACACACGCACACACACACGCACACACACACACACACACACACACAGATGCACACACACACACACACACACACACACACACACACAGATGCACACACACACACACGCACACACACACACACACACACACACACACACAGATGCACACACACACACACACACACAGATGCACACACACACACACGCACACACACACACACACACACACACACACACACACGCACGCACACACACACACACACACACACACACACACACACAGATGAACACAGCTGGAGGTAAACAAAAAGTCCAGGAGGGGGTGCCTCTTGGTGCATCATGAAGGATGAGAACATTGTTTTATCTTCCGTGATACACCAATGAAAACTCTTTACCTTTGGATGAGTCTGTTCTGTTTAACCAATCAGAGTGCTTGTTGTAGAGCAGCACACATCCATACCAGTGCTGAGGTCCTGCTCCACTGCTCAGAATAATTCTCTTTGTCTCACTGGAAGAAGCGAACAGGAGAGCAGATCTTCTCTCTGTTCTTCTGGAGGAGAAGCCAGTTCATTAAAACATCTCCAGCATCACATGATCTGTTTATATGTGTTTCTGTTGTGATCAGACCATCCATCCATCATCTATACACCGTTTAATCCTCATCAGGGTCGTGGGGGTGGAGTCTATCCAGCTGACTGAGGGTGAAGGTTCACCTGGACAGGTAACAGTCTATCACAGGACTACACATAGAGACAAACAATCACACTCACATTCACACCTACAGACAATTTAGAATCACCAGTTAACCTCAGCATGTTTCTGGACTGTGGGAGGAAGCTGGAGAACCTGGAGAAAAGCCACACATGTACAGGAGAACATGGAGACTCCATGCAGAAAGATCCCAGGCCAAGATGTGAACCGAACAGAAAGGCGACGGTGCTAACCACTAATCCACTGTCACAGCCCTGATCAGAGAATCCAGGTTTATTTATTTATTTTGTGGTTATAAAAGTAGAAGTCAGTCCTTCAGATGATCAGAAAAAGTCTAATACTCTGCATAAGTCAGATGTGCATCATCCCAGACAGTCACAAATCACAAAGCCCCTGACAGTTAGAGCCATGAGTCTGAAAGCTGAAATGATTCATTGATTTATCTATTGATCAGCTGAGAGAAATGAATCATTTTTAAAATAATTTTGTTAGTCACTCAGTTGTTTCTGTCTTTTTTAAAAGCTAACTAGTCACTAGTTCCAGATTCTCCATGAAAAGACTCACTGTTTTCCTCTGTTTCATGTCACTGTAAACAGAATCTTTGGGTTTTGGACCGCCGGTCAAACAAAACATTCCAGACATTAGAGTTCTTTAACCGAGTGATCCTGTTTTGCAATAAGTCCCTCAGCCTGAATGACCATGTCAGAGTCTTTTCACTTTCCTCTGATTTGATCTGATAACTTACATTTGTTCGTTTTTGTGATGTAACCTGCTTTTATGAGTTCATTTAGTTTGTATGTTCAGGTGGAGTGTCAGGTGCAGCTGTTTGATGAAAGCAGCGCAGATTTTGAAGCAAAGTGCAGACAATCTGGTAAAAGATCTTGCTTTTGGGATGGAAAAACTAAAGATCTCGAGTCTGAGGCTTTTGAGGAGGAGGTTAGGACATACAGACCGTCCTGCCTGCTTCAGCTGGAGGAACAATTAGAGCAGCAGTTGGAGATGATCTGCAGCAGTGGCAGGAGGGCTCGTCAAACCTCTCACATGAATATTAGTGACGTTTAATCAGATGGAACAGTCTCAGCCCTGAGACAGCACTTGAAAAGGTCACAGCTTCTGGTCTGGGCCTGTGTGGTCAGACAGTGAAACATCTGAAGCTGTGAAATTCTTCTCTTTATTGTGTATCGATGGTTGGTTGATGGTAACAACTTTAGGGTACATGACCATCTTGTCATGCTTCTTTCCTGTAAAAATCCAAGGACAAACACTGATTTGAGTTGCATAAGTTGGAACTGAACTCTACATTGTGTCCACAATTATTATCAGCATGCAGTGTCTTCATAATTTTCATTTTTACTTTACTTTGGAATCCAAGACCACAAAGGTTTCTGTTGTCCAAGCTAACACAAAGTCCTCCAGGGACCTTTGGACCAATATTCATCAATAATTCCATGAAGTGGCTCAAAAACTTTTCTTTTTTAGAATGTACTAAGCTTATTGAAGCTGCAGTTACTAGGGATTATACAGCAAGGTGTAGGTTTTTGTCTCATATATAACATCCACAGTTGTATAATGTGCACTTGATCTATACTACCTTTTCTCTTCCATAAGCATGCATGTACACACATGTACACTACCATTCAAGAGCTGGGTCACTTAGAAATGCCCTTATTTTTGGAAGAAAAGCAGTTTTTCTTCTATGAAGATACCATTAAATGAATGATAAATCCAGTGTAGACATAGTTAATGTGGTAAATGACTATTGTAGCTGTAAACAGCTGATTTTTAATGGAATATCTCCATAGGGGTACAGAGGAACATTTCCAGCAACCATCACTCCTGTGTTCTAATGCTACATTGTGTTAGCTAATGGTGCTGAAAGGCTCATTGATGATTAGAAAACCCTTGTTCAGTTATGTTAGCACATGGATGAAAGCAGGAGTTTTCACGGAAATCATTCTTTTTTTTTTTACAGAAGAATTCTTGTCTGCATTTAAACACTGTGTTCACATTGTCATCTTAGTCAGGATAGTGCAGGAATAAAGGTGCATCATGGAATAACAGCAACGCTGAAATATTAACAGCTAAATACGGAAATATGAAATCATCTCTAAAGCGTCTGCTTACATTGATATTGTATTCCTCTCAAAGTTGCAGCGCCACCAGAGAGCCTGCAGCTCATCTGTGTCTCTGCTCGTTAACGTACTTCACATACAACCTGTGATAAAATACGCAGCATTTTCACCTGCAGTAATAAAGCTGTTGGATGAAATGATGTCTGAGTAATGATCTCAAACTGACCAACACCTCAAACCAAACATTTAAATGTAACCTTTCTTTCCTGATATTGGATATGTCCTGCAGGGACATTTTTCATTCTGATTTGAATCTGTAATACTCAAAGCTGCAAAGTGCTCCTTCATTCTTCACTTTTCAGACACTTGGACAGTGTGCAGTCCAGCAGGTTGTAACATGGTCAGTCCACTTACGTGTCTGACTCAAAGCCACCACATCATACAGCAGCTCATTCACACAACTATTTAGTTACAACAACTTCCCCGAGGACCATCATTACAATTAATTGAAAAACAGATATAAATAGAGGGCTGCACAGTGGATTAGTGGTTAGAACCATCGCCTTGCAGCAAGAAGATCACGTCCCGGCTTTCGTGGGATCTTTCTGCATGGAGTCTCCATGTTCTCCTGTACATGTGTGGCTTTTCTCCAGGTTCTCCAGCTTCCTCCCTCAGTCTAAAAACATGCTGAGGTTAACTGGTGATTCTAAATTGTCTGTAGGTGTGAATGTGAGTGTGATTGTTTGTCTCTATGTGTAGCCCTGTGATAGACTGTTACCTGTCCAGGTGTCTCCTTCCTTCACCCTCAGCTGGGATAGACTCCAGCCGCCCATGACCCTGATGAGGATTAATCAATGTGTAGATAATGGATGGATGGATATTTAAAATGGTTTATCCATTATTACAGTTGTTGTCAGTTCAGTTTACATTTGGGCATTCTGAATGTTCTGCCTGATGGATAGTTCAAAAGAGCAAAATGTAAACTATTAATCATTAAAGTGCATTTTCTGATGAAATCCCAGAAGCCTGGCAGCTCTCCACAGACCTTACTGGAAACACTGTGAGTTTAAGCTCCTCAGAGCATTATGCTGACCCCAGTAAAGATGCCTGTCCCACATCAAATCTGTCTGCATTCTGCTACTGCATTTTGACAACTATCACTCCATTGTGACACTCTAAACCAGGGGTGTCAAACATGCGGCCTGCAGGCCAAAACTTACCCTCCAGAGGGTCCAATCCCGCCATTAAAGTGTAAAAATTACAGAGAAGACATTAACTGCAGATTGTAAAATACTAGATTGTTCATTGTTCTTTTATTTTGTGTCTCATTATTGTAATATTTTGTCTTGTTTTTTGTATTTTGTTGTCTGACTTTTATCGTTGTGATCATAAGGTTAAACACTAAATCATTCACTTCCAGATAGCTGTGACTAAATGTCCGAAGCTGCAAACTCAATGATAGAACCATTATACACACATAGAAAGCTGAGATTCTCATGAATCCGCCGGTATAAACCACTTTCAGATGTGATTACCACAGCGGGTAATATAAACACATTTGTCCAACAAACAGCAAATCACGTAAACGTGCACAACTCACCTTTGAAGGCTTATGAATGCTCATAACTGGTCACAGATGAAAATATTCCACAGAAAATGGCCATAATCCAAGCTAGGCATCCAGACAAAACAAGCCAGTATAATATTTTGTCCAAAACATGTCTTGAAATCAGTAAATAATCCACAAATAGCTCGGCTTCGTGCACGCGCACGTCGCGATGCACGCTCCATACTCTCTGTATATCTCTTCATATCTTTATGTAAGTTTTTGTACAAACATTTTTATAGCGAACTACATCTCTCAAAATGGCTGCTGAATTCTAGCCTTTTGATTGACACCCCATTTCAACCAATCAAGTAACCCTGGGTGGCCTTCAAGAGCTAAACAGCCAACCGTTGTCGACGATGACAGAAGTGGACCTGACCTCATTTCCTTACTAACTCTGAGCAAATCACGTCAGAGGAAACTTTTGACTGACAGGTCTTGTAGCCAATGAGCCTGCTGAATAGCAGGGTATTCACCTTATTCAGCTCCGCCCATTTTCCAACGGGTGGGACTTCCTGTTTTGAGTAGCACTTCTGGTAACTCGGTCATGGCGGTGTTTACAACTGAGAAAGTGATGTGGGAAGAAACGGAAACCTCTTTAAAAAACAGAAATGGATCAAGTCTGCCTCATCCGCGACTTATTACAGAGTGGGAGGATGACATGAAAAAGTGGCCACAAGTCATGTATGGCGATTTTTTTAACTACTTCGTGTTGTCTCTTGGCGTTGATCGCTCGGCTATGAGGAATTATAAGAGCACTGAAGCCTATCAATATTTGCACAGTGGTAAAGTCGGCGCTGTTCTGTTACATCAAGAACGGGAATATACGTTTCTTAAAGCTAATGTCAGCCCGAGTCAGGCTAATACCTCCTCACACATGGTGGGTGTTGGTGACAGCTAATGAAGCGGTGGAGACCACGGGATGCTCCTGTATCGCTGGGTTGGGATGGTCCTGCAGTCATGCTGCTGCGATATTATGGAAGGTATGTTGATTTGAATAAAACTTTATTTGATTCATGTATATACGATGTGGTTGTGCAAACGGAGGTTGTTATTGTCATTTCTGAAACAGCTCCTGCGGTTTACTGTGTTATTAGCCCTGTCACAAGCTAATGCTAATTCCCTGGAGCAACAAAAAACTGATTCTGACCAAACCGCAGTCATAACAACGTTTCAAAATAGCAGAGAGTATCTTTTTACCTCACTGATGGCATAGCTAGGTCTTTAGTGGAAACTGAACTTTGGTAGAATTGCTGTAGCTGCGCTGACAGTGACCGATGCAAGCTGTGTGTTTACATAGCCATGAGCTGGTCCGCAGCATTCAGATCTAACCTTTCCGTGCTCTAAACAATTCTGAGAGAGAGAAAGCTTCATCTTTCCCCAGTTGTTGTGGCACCCACGGACAGCGCAATTGATGCCAAACATGTTAAAATCGCTTAAAAGAACAGTTAAAAGTAGCTACAGGAGCGAGAGGACTCGATGTTGTTGTAGTGCGAAGACGGTCAACCGGAAGTCGATCTCAAAAATGGCGCCGCCCTGCCTCACTTCCTGAATAAGGTGAATAAAATAACAGCCTCTTTTAACAGAGCACTGTGAAATTTCACACCTCTGTCCCCTCCCCTGCTCCCCAGCTGTGTGTCTCTGTGTCTGTCTGTGATCCACATTGAAGCTGTATTTGAGTGTTTTTTTTTTTGGTTGTTTTTTAGTTTTTGGAGTGAAAATAATGTCCAAATGGAGTGAAAAATGGAAATATACCATTGTGCCAAGGGTGTGCAGAAGGTGTACAGAGGGTGTCCAAAATTGACAACGCCTGGCCATAGCCCTACAAAAACATGTGTGAAACCCTCATTTCTTGTAGTATTGCTAGGAAATTTTTACCTGAACTATGTAATACCCCAGGCTGTTGCCTTTTTGTGTTTTCAAGCTCTCACAGTGCTGCCACACTTATTTTCAGGTGTTTTATTAGGGAAAAAATTTAGGCGAGAATAAAATGCATCCTAATTCAGTGTGTTCCAACATAAATAACTCTGTGCCAGTAGCACCTAGAGTAATTCTGACTGCACTGGGTGAAAATTCAGGTTGTCAGCTTTCAAATGAGACCAGAACCATGCCTGTACTCCAAACAGTTCAAGAACAGCATTCAATTTACTTTCTGTACATCTTCAGTAGAAATTTCAGGCGAAAATTGACTGAAGCTTATGCTTCAGTAAAGTTGCACTAGAGGAGCGTTTCCTGATGAATAACCTTTTTTGCATTTCCCCCCCATATTGTTACATCCCTAGAACCAGGGCGACCTGCCATCGATATCCCTTTCTATGTGTTAGAGTTATATTTGTTGCAGGGGATGAAAGTGACTAATATTTCCAATCTGCTTGGTCTGAGCCACCAAACCATTCATCGGAGGATGGCGATGAATGGATTGAGGTAAATTCTTTATTACTTTATTTGACTAACGTGAGAGAGGGTATTCTGTCCCTGGTACACGTACCATCTCCGCACCACTGACAGATAGCTAACAGACAGGATTCAGAGAAAGTCCAACACAGTTTTTCTTCTTTCCATTTTTTATGTAAAACTGCAGCAAACACCAATTTACAGAGCTTTAGGTACAAACATATACAGCTTGAATGAATTTACGTTGCTTTTCTTTACATGTTTCAACAGAAAGCTACATTTAGCTTGGCTTAATATTTTTACTCTACCATTTATAACCTTAGCAAACTTAGCAAATGAAATAGCCACAAAGCAGTCCATTTTTAACTGAAACATATAAATTTCAAATTATATCTATGAGACGAGGAGATTGCTAGCTGACTGCATGGAGAGGACTGAGTTTCCAGCTTCACTTTTCCTGGCTGATTTGAGTCATGTGATCTCAACTGACCACTCAGAGAACGCTAACAGTCGATGCTGTGTAACGCCATAACCTGCCACAAGGTGGAGCAAAAAAGGGTAAATATGAGGACACAATGTGTCATGACAGAGGGGATGGTACTCCGAAGTCGTCGTGAAACATCCACTGTGTGGCAAAAAGACGAGTGGCAGAGCCGGCAAAGTTTAAAAGAAAGCAAAAACAAAGCGATTTTCTCCGAGCCCATACAAGTGTGAAATACAGGTAAAAGCCAGAAAATTAGAATATTTTCATAAACTTGATTTATTTCCGTAATTGCGAACAAAAGGTATAACTTTTACATTATATGTAATCATTGCACGCAGACTGATGCACTTCAAATGTTTATTTATTTAATTTTGATGATCATAGGTGGCAACAAATGAAAATCCGACATTCCGTGGGTCAGAAAATTAGAATATTACCTGAGGCCAATACAAAAACAGGATTTGTAGAAATGTTGGCCAACTGAAAAGTATGAACGTGAAAAATATGAGCATGTACAGTACTCAATACTTGGTTGGAGCTCCTTTTGCCTCAATGACTGCATTAATGCGGCGTGGCATGGAGTCGATCAGTTTCTGGCACTGCTCAGGTGTTATGAGAGCCCAGGTTGCTTTGATAGTGGCCTTCAGCTCTTCTGCATTTTTGGGTCTGGCATTCTGCATCTTCCTCTTAACAATACCCCACAGATTTTCGATGGGGCTAAGGTCGGGCGAGTTGGCTGGCCAATTGAGTACAGAAATATCATGGTCCTTAAACCAGGCACTGGTAGATTTGGCACTGTGTGCAGGCGCCAAGTCCTGTTGGAACATAAAATCCCCACCTCCATAAAGCAGGTCAGCAGCAGGAAGCATGAAGTGCTCTAAAACTTGCTGGTAGACGGCTGCGTTGACCTTGGATCTCAGGAAACAGAGTGGACCGACACCAGCAGATGACATGGCACCCCAAACCATCACTGATGGTGGAAACTTCACACTAGACTTCAGGCAACGTGGATCCTGTGCCTCTCCTGTCCTCCTCCAGACTCTGGGACCTCGATTTCCAAAGGCAATGCAAAATTTGCTTTCATCAGAAAACATAACTTTGGACCACTCAGCTGCAGTCCAGCTCTTTTTTTCCTTAGCCCAGGTGAGACGCTTTGCGCGCTGTTTCTTGTTCAAAAGAGGCTTGACACGAGGTATGCGGCAGTTGAAACCCATGTCTTTCATGCGTCTCTTGGTGGTGGATTTTGAAGCACTGACTCCTGCAGCAGTCCAGTCCTTGTGAATCTCCCCCACATTTTTGAATGGGTTTTTTTTCACAATCTTCACCAGGGCGTGGTGATCCCTGTCGCTTGTACACTTTTTCCTACCACAGTTTTTCCTACCCTTTGCCTCTCCATTAATGTGTTTGGACACAGAGCTTTGAGAACAGCCAACCTTTTCAGCAATAACCTTTTGAGTCTTGCCCTCCTTGTGCAATGTGTCAATGGTTGCCTTTTGGACAGCTGTCAAATCTGAAGTCTTCCCCATGTTTGTGTAAGCTTCAGAACTGGACTGAGAGACCATTTAAAGCCCTTTGCAGGTGTTTTGAGTTAATCAGCTGGTTAGTGGGTGGCACCAGGTGTCTTCAAACTTGACCCATTTCACAATATTCTAATTTTCTGACCCACGGAATGTCGGATTTTCATTTGTTGCCACCTATGATCATCAAAATTAAATAAATAAACATTTGAAGTGCATCAGTCTGCGTGCAATGATTACATATAATGTAAAAGTTATACCTTTTGTTCGCAATTACGGAAATAAATCAAGTTTATGAAAATATTCTAATTTTCTGGCTTTTACCTGTATATAATGAATCACGTCTTCACTTTCTGTTTGTTTTTGTTGCTTCCTTGGTTCAGAGTGTCTGATATGTATGCCACACTGAGTGATGAAGAGCTGGATGCCATCATTGTAGAAATCAGACTGGGTCATCCAAACACAGGATACAGATTGATGAAATCATTCTTTCATGCCAAGGGACTGCTGGTGCAAAGTACGTATGACAAAAAGTTGAGCCTTATGTGAGTGTGGTAAATCCTCTGTAAGCTCAATCAGTGCAATCTCTCTGTAAGACTTAAATATGAGCTATTAATTTAGGTGTATTCTTTTCATACTAGAATTGTGTTGGTGTTTCATGGACAATTCATAGATATTGTGATTTAAAATAACAAAAGATTCTACCTCATTGTCCTCATTTTCCTGGAGACTTCTTTTCACTTGACCGTGACACAATATAATAAGTGAATATAATAAGTGAAATGAGCTTACCTTAATCATTTATGAAATGCGGTTAACGTTTTAATGTTGTTAATTTTTGGGAGTCAACATTTTTTGCTATTTTCATTCTGTTGTAGAGACAAGAGTACGTGACTCTTTAAGAAGAGTGGACCCAGTTGGGAATTTAATAAAAATTAATACCTCTATTTCAACAGAGCAAAGAGACAGGAAAATTAAATGTGGTCTGTTAAATATTAGATCTCTCTTGTCTAAATCTCTGCTAGTAAATGAGTTGATAACTGATCACCAGATTGATTTGTTCTGTTTGACTGAAACCTGGTTGCAGCAGGAAGAATTTGTTAGCCTAAACGAATCAACTCCCCCTAGTCATATTAACTGTCATATTCCTCGAATCACAGGCCGAGGAGGAGGAGTAGCAGCAATCTACCATTCTAGTTTAAAATTGAACCAGAGGCCTAAACCTGATTACAGCTCATTTGAAAATCTCACTCTTAGTCTCTCTCATCCAAATTTGAAAGCTCAGAAACCAGTTTTATTTGTTGTTATATATCGTCCTCCTGCTCCTTATTCTGAGTTTTTATCTCAATTCTCAGACTTTTTATCTGAATTAGTGCTCAGTTCAGACAAAGTTATTATTGTGGGTGACTTTAACATTCATGTTGACGTAGACAGCGACAGCCTTACAACAGCTTTTAATTCATTATTAGACTCAATTGGGTTTTCTCAACATGTAAATAAACCAACTCATAGTTTTAATCACACTCTTGACCTTGTCCTGACTTATGGCTTAGAAATTGAAGAGTTAACAGTATTTCCCCAGAACCCTCTTCTTTCTGACCATTTTATGATAACATTTCAATTTAAAGTAAAGGATTGTTTAGCAGCTGAGAACAAATATCATTACAGTAGGTGTTTGTCTGACAATTCAGTATCTAAATTTAAGGAAATAATACCCTCACTGTTTACTTCAGCAACATTTACTGATAAATCAGAAGGCAAATATTATTATTTTACCCCCACAGAAGTGGATTATTATGTTAATAATGCTTCAGCCTCACTGCGTACAACTCTTGATAGTGTTGCACCTGTAAAAAGAAAGTTATATCTCAGAGAAGACTTGCTCCTTGGTATAATTCCCAGCTGCGGACTTTAAAGCAGGCATCCCGAAAGCTGGAAAGAAAGTGGTATTCCACTAATTCAGAGGTAGTGTATGTGGCTTGGAAAAATAGTCTAGTAATCTATAAAAAAGCTCTTCATAATGCCAGGACAACTTATTATTCATCTTTAATAGATGAGAACAAGAACAACCCTAGGTTTCTCTTTAGCACTGTAGCCAGGCTGACAAAGAGTCAGAGCTCTGTTGAACCTTGTATTCCTTTAGTTTTAACCAGTAACGACTTCATGAGCTTCTTTACGCATAAAATAGTTCTGATTAGAGATAAAATTAATCTGGCCCTTCCTACAAATGTCACAGATGCTTTTGAATTGGCTGTTAGACCTGATGAATCTTTAGAATTCTTCACTCCTATATGTCTCTCTGAACTAATTTCAACAGTTTCTACATCCAAACCATCAACATGTCTTTTAGATCCTATCCCAACTAGACTCTTCAAGGAGATTTTACCTTTAATTAATTCTTCAATGTTAGATCTGATTAATCTCTCTCTAGTAACAGGCTATGTACCACAGGCTTTTAAGGTTGCTGTCATCAAACCTTTGCTTAAAAAGCCCACTTTAGATCCAGATGTGTTAGCTAACTATAGACCGATATCCAACCTACCATTTCTCTCTAAAATTCTGGAAAGAACAGTTGCAAATCAATTATGTGAACACCTACAGAGGAATAATTTGTTTGAAATGTTTCAGTCAGGCTTCAGAGTGCATCATAGCACAGAAACAGCTCTAGTGAAAGTTACTAATGACCTTCTCATAGCATCAGATAATGGACTAGTCTCTATACTTGTTTTGTTAGATCTTAGTGCAGCGTTTGACACAATCGACCACAACATTTTATTACAGCGTCTAGAATATTCAATTGGCATTAAAGGGACAGCACTGGACTGGTTTAAATCCTACTTATCAGATAGGTTCCAGTTTGTGCATGTCAACAATAACTCTTCTGAGCAGACTAAAGTTAATCACGGAGTTCCTCAGGGTTCTGTCTTAGGACCGATACTTTTCACATTATACATGCTTCCTTTAGGCAATATTATTAGGAAGCATTGTATTAACTTCCATTGTTATGCAGATGACACACAATTGTATTTATCTATGAAGCCAGATGAAACTGATCAGTTAGCTAGACTGCAAGATTGTCTTAAGGACATTAAAACCTGGATGACTTTTAACTTCCTACTGCTAAATTCAGACAAAACTGAAGTCATTGTATTTGGCCCCAAACATCTTAGAAACTCGCTTTCAAAGCAAATAGTTACTCTGGATGGCATCACATTGGCCTCCAGTACTACTGTGAGGAATCTTGGAGTTATTTTTGACCAGAACATGTCCTTTAACTCACACATAAAGCAAGTCTGTAGGACTTCCTTTTTTCACCTGCGCAATATTGTAAAAATCAGGAACATTCTGTCTCAGAGTGATGCAGAAAAATTAGTTCATGCTTTTGTTACTTCCAGGCTTGACTATTGCAATTCCTTATTATCGGGTTGTCCAAATAGCTCTCTCAAACATCTACAGTTGATCCAAAACGCTGCTGCGAGAGTACTGACAGGAGTTAGCAAAAGAGATCATATTTCCCCTATACTTGCTTCTCTTCACTGGCTTCCTGTTAAATCCAGAATAGAATTTAAAATCCTTCTTCTGACATATAAAGCTCTTAATAACCAATCTCCATCATATCTTAAAGATCTGATAGTACCTTATTATCCTAGTAGAACTCTTCGCTCTCAAACTGCAGGCTTACTTGTTGTTCCTAGAATTTCTAAAAGTAGAATGGGAGGCAGAGCCTTCAGTTATCAGGCGCCTCTCCTGTGGAACCTGCTCCCAGTTTGGGTTCGGGAGGCAGACACCCTCTCTATTTTTAAGACCAGGCTTAAAGCGTTCCTTTTTGACAAATCTTATAGTTGGGGCTGACTGGGTGACCCACAGAGGTTCGGCTTGTGTCTTCATTGTACAGCTGACCCCCTCTTGGTCGTCCCTTCGTTCTGCCTCTAGTCATGCTGCTATAGGCCTAGGCTGCTGGGGGACTTTTCTTGACGCACTGAGCCCTTCTCTATCTACCTTTACATTTAATATGTATACCGTTATTGCAGTACATTCACTCTGTTTCCCCCTGTGCTATTTCTCCGAGTGTCCCTGGTCCCAGAGCTGGATGCTTCAGATCTGCGGTCGATGTTCCACCAGCTGGTCCAGTCTCCACCATGTCCACTGTGGGATGCTGCTACTGACCTTCCACCAGCCCTCTGCTTCCAATTCCCTTTTTCCACGAGTCAACTCTGCATCGCCTTCAATATACTGTTATGCTAACTTACATACTGTTTGAATTTTACTGCTAGCTATATATGGAGTATGTTTAATGTCAGAGCCGTACATCATAAGAGTAAACTATGAGTCAGTTTTCAATGTTAGCTTATACTTTGTCTGTGTCACATATCCTGTCATGCATGTATTCAAATGTGTGTTGTGTTTTCCTTGCTTTCTCACCCCTCCTTCTTCTCCCATCCCTCCCCCTTGCCCTCTTCTGTCCTTCTCAACCCGCCCGGCCAGCAGGCAGATGGGTCCCCCCTATTTAGAGCCGGGTTCTGCTCGAGGTTTCTTCCCTGTTAAAAGGGTGTTTTTCCTTGCCACTGTCGCCTTTGGGCTTGCTCTGGGGGTCAGGCATATGGGTTCTGTAAAGCGTCTTGAGACGATTTGACTGTAATTGACGCTATATAAATAAAATTGAATTGAATTGAATTGAATTGGGAATGAATTGCGAGCTATGGCCAATCGCACGTTAAGACGGAGGCACTACTCTGTCCCTGCACCAAATGCATTGTGGCACATCGATAAAAATCATAAATTGATACGGTTTGTTTTGTTATTCTCTTTTCCTTTACATACTTGCAAGGGCCACAAAGGACTATTGTTTTGGTTATTGAGGAAAAGTTGTTCTATCTTTGTAGTTTTGATCTTATTATTTAGTGGGCAACTCGCCCAGCATTTCTGAAAGATGGAGAAATTTACTGCAACCGACTACACGGTCTGTCAAGAAGAGATGGAGTAAAAGGACAAAGCGAGAATAGTGTTTGTAATTACTGGTAGTGTCTGTGTATAAAAGTCAATGAAATTCTGGGCTCAACTTCAACTTTATAAAACAGGAAAAGGATATAAAAATGCATACAAAGATGTAAGAATGAATCAGCAGTGTACAAGCTCTCATAAAAGTGAGAATTTCGAGGTTGTGTTGATATCAAGACACATTCTGGTACCATCAACAATTTGTTGGTGTGACTGTAATGATCTTTCTTTTTTTAAATGATTGTGTTATTCAGGGATTTGTCACTGTTTAATTTGAATCCCACAAAAAGAAAAAAGGAAATGTGTTTTGCCCCATCACTCATGTTTTCCTTAATGAATGAATTAATGTTGTGCATGTGTATTGTGACAATAAAGGAACTCTGTTCTATCCTACCTCAACTTCCCTGGTTTCAATAAAGCTGTGAATGAACCTTTTTCAAATTTATTTCTCATACATTTCATGTTCTTTTCTTTTACAAATAGCTGGAGAGTCGTCATTCACGGTGGAATTGATGGGTTCAGCCGTTTGATTGTCTACTTGTCTGCTGCTACAAACAATCAAGCATCAACGGTGTTACAGAGCTTCATTGGTGCCATAAGCAGATTTGGTTTGCCCTCATGCGTGCGGTCGGATAAAGATGGAGAGAACATTTAGGTCGCCCAGTTTATGGTGGAACACAGAGGACAGGACAGACACTCACACATCACGGGACGCAGTGTCCATAACCAGCGGTGAGTATTTAAGAGAAATGCATAATGTTACAACCATCGCAGGACTACATTTACCTAAAATTTATTCCTGTTGTTTTCTTTTGCAAGAGGTCTCAAATACCTCATTCACAAATTCTCCTTTCAATTAATTGTGCCTGCACAATTGACTGGAAAGTCTCTTTTTCAACCCCCCCCCCCCCATTACTAATGTAATTTTTACTTTATTCTTCTCACTCAAGCCACTTGTTATTCCAGGATAGAACAGTTATGGAGAGATGTCTACATCCAAGTCCTTGATGCTTTCCATGTTCTTTTTCACAACCTGGAAAGAGAGGGGCTGTTGAACCCTGATGATGAGAGAGATCTTTTTGCCCTCCACTGGGCTTTTCTGCCCCAACTTCAAAGGCAACTGGCCTTCTTTATGGATGCCTGGAACCATCATGGCATGAGAACAACTGGTGGCCGGTTTCCTCTCCAGCTATGGACATCAGCCAGGCACCCTGAAGATCCTGACCTGGGGCCTCATTTATAAAACATTGCGTAGGATCCATACTAAGGTTTGCGTACGCCGAAAATACGAAATGGGCGTATGCCCTTCGCCCCTGATTTATAAAACTTTGCGTAAGCACAGCTGCATGCAATTTCTTTATAATCACACACCAGCTGGAAGATTGCACAGGTGGATCCACCTCACATTCCGCCCACAACACACCCACATTTTACCATGAATGGTCAATGCAAAGTAACTCATGAATGTATCTGTATATAAATAAGCTGCTGATCCACGGCATTTCACGCAGCGCCCCCTGCAGTCTTTTCACTGCTGTGCGTCAGGATGAATGAATCATGTGTTGACCCAGGCCACCCTGCCACTAAATTTGTTATGATCATGTCCGATGTACAAATAATTTGTACACTGATTGAATGTACATTTTTTCGGTTCACATAGACAAATTCATTTTCACTCGGGGGTTGTGGTGTGAAGCATGTGTGCCTGCGTGCCTGTACAGGGCTGATTAATGGTTGGACGCTCATCCCATTGGCTACATATGGATAAATAAACAAAATTCTTTACTTTTTTTGCCTTTTTACTGTGATAGTTGCAGTGAAGAGTGACAGGAAATGGGGAGAAGAGTAGGGAGAAGACATGCATAAAAGTTCCGCGGGCAGGAATCGAAGCCGGGCCACTGCGTCAGAGACCACCCTGCAAATGGGTCTTCTGCTTTCCCCGATGAGCCATACGGGCGCCGGGTGATCAATAAACAAAATTATTTAATAAAGATCACCGCACAGTTCCCAGATACCGGCCCTTCGGTCAAACGACCGAATGAAATAACGTTCAATCCGCTCCTGTTGATATATGAACATAGTTCTGCAAATACAGTCGTCGGCCGAATGACGCACTATATGAACATCTACAACAATGAGGGTTTATGATTATCCGGCTCTACAAATCTAATATGTGATAACAATAAAGGTTTGAGATCAATCTGGTTTCAATTCGCCACTTCATCCTCCGGCACTGCCGTTCCCTCTGTCTCCAAAATGTGCTTAAGCAAGCATCAAAGTTGGTGCACCGGTGCGCACATTCTCATGCCAAGTTTGTTTTATAAATCACAACGAACACAGCGTACGCCACTTTCTACGCAAAGTTTGTGATTTACGCCCTGTTTTGTGCGTAAGGAAGCATCAAGAATCAAGGTTGGCGCACCGGTGCGCAAATTGTCACGCCAAGTTTGTTTTTATAAATCACAACCTTTGCGTAGAAAGCGGTGTATGCCACTTTCTAGCCCTGTTTTGTGCGTACGCAAGCTTTATAAGTGAGGCCCCAGGTATGTAGCCACCATTATACTGTATAAATCATACATTAAAAAAAAGAAATTCAGCTAGATTACATAACTTAATATGTACTCAGGATAACTGCTTGTTGGCTAAAAAAAAAAAGTAAAGTAAATATTTAAGTGAAATATTTTATTTGTGTTCAGGTGGAAGTAGACTATGGTACAGACTGGGATGGACCACATGACTTTGGTGACCTTGGCGGGCAAGCAGAACACGTTGAAGTACCCCAAGTGCTACATCACCTGACCGAGGAGAACATAGCTAATTTACCTGACCCCGATGTTCCCTTCATGGATGCACTAGATATCTACACATCAACACGACAGCAGCTGACTGAATGAAAAGAAGAATTAGATGAGTGGGAGTTAGAGTGAAAGAACAAGAAATAATGACAGATTTGACAATGAGTTTGTTTAATGTTTAATAAAAGTTAATATTTAAATGTTTTGAACATTAGCTTTACTCTGTAACCTGTGCAAGCTTCACACAATCATACATGACCTGGGGGAAAAAAAGGCTAAATCAGCCATAACAAGGCTAATCGCTACACATCTGTGAAAGCACTGTTCTTGAATGACATGTTTTTAAAATAAACTTGCAAAACCCAGGATCTGAGATAAATTTCAAAGCATTAGTAACAACATTGACTTTTTTTGAGTACCAAAATACATTTACTGTATGCAGTGGTAAAAGACTAGCCTAGCCGCGCTAGACAACCCACGGCAACGAATTTAATTCTCTGCCAGGGTGGGTCTAGTTACCGTCCATAAGGCTCGAGGCTGGATTCTCCTAAAACTGGCCGGACCAATCACCATGAAGTGTAGAGTCAGAAGGCGGGCGTAACGAAGTGACGACAGAGGCGCGACGATTCTGACACAGACAACCGGCGCACAATAAACAGTTATCTTTGGACTCGGCTTTGGCCACAGCCCTTAAAGATTTGAAGCTAAAATTCAACTTGAAAGATAAACAAAGGACGGCACTGAAGTGTTTCATTGAGAAGAAAGACGTATTTGGACTTATGCCGACGGGATATGGCAAATCCTTAATATACCAGTTGGCTCCGCGGCTCCGCTGGTTGGGAAGCTAATGGGACTTAGCCACAATCCCCCGGTGCTCTCGGAACTACGTCAGCCTATTCGTTGCGTTGATTGGTTGTATACCTACCCAATTGCTGCAGAGGGATTTGATAGACAACCTTATAGCCCGCCTCCCTCCCTGTCGAGCTTCCCTAGACCCTTGTGCCATCAGAAACATGGGTGTAGCATGGCTAGGCTAGTAAAAGACCACAAAAAATGTGCAAATCAGTAGAGAGAGGAACAACATGAAAAGACCTGGGGCCTGCAACTTCTGCCTTATTCTGCCAAGTTAGTTATTGTTAGGATCTGAAATGTGTGAAACTCCATGAATTTACAGTATGTAAATGCATGTAATAAACATGAAATGTGTCTCACTTCTCACACTGGTCGATGTGGTCCTGCATTTTTGAGAAGCTGACCATCTCTCCACAGTACACACACTCCACCATCGGCCCAGTTGTGTCAGATGCCATGGTGGAAATGGGAAGGTTCTGTTATATCTGACGCACAAAAACATTAATATGTATCATGTTTTTAAAAAATATTTTGATAAAGCTTAATGGATTTGGTTGGGACCTTTGATTGTGGTCATTTCAGGCCAATTATAATTTTGCCAGTACTCATTTCATACTCTACAAAACTAGATAGACAATACTAAACAGCGTTACCCATACATTTTCTAGAAAATTGTGGGGTATGCTATGAGTGCATTTGCTTATTACCGTTACAAATGGCTCTGTCCGTGTGGCCATGTAGTTTGTTGTGCACCAAGCCAGCACATAGACTGACACACTGGCTCGTTAAGTTGTGTTTTTCCTCACACAACAATGATATGCATTAGTGCTTGTGTGTGTGTGTCTGTGTGTGTGAAAATCATAATCAACATATTGACTGCACTGCTACATTTAGATTATTACCTGCAGGTCAATGTCTTTTTGCAGTGGTCTAATATAAATTGTTGCTGCTCCAACTCCTAGTTCCTTTTTTTAAAAGGAGCTCTGGGGTGTAACCGCCCTCTCCGCAAGGAATGAGCTCCAGCGACCTGGACCGGGTGGATCCTCGGCTCCTCATTAACTGGAAACCACCACATTCCTTAAGATGTGGGAAATTCCCCTCCAGCTGATCTGAAAATTCCCTTGCAGTACAGTATCTGTCTGATGGAAGAAACAAAAAATTAAATGTGAGCTGTAACACCATAAAGTTGTGAGCTCAACACAGTCAGGAGCAGATTTAGATCTGGAGTTGCTACTTTAAGATCCAAGTAAATCCACTGGTCTGCCTAAATAACTGAAAGACTGTTATACCTACCTGGGAAAGTGATTTTCTTTTCACCTAAACCAGCATTCTTGAGGGCCCTTTTTGTTGCTGGTTTTGGGACCTCATTTTCCTTTCTTTTTGACAGGCAAAAAAAACATGGGTATATGTGGAGATTTTTTTTTGTCTTTTTTTTTTGATGCAGTTGTTTCCCTCTTTGGTACTCCTCGAACAGGGTAAGGACTAAATAGTCTCAAAACCTCAGCTGGGGAACATATAAAAATGAGGAGGAAAGGGGAGAAAAAAATTATTATAGCCTATATTGTATAAAATACATATTACATTTTGGACATTACACATTATAACAATAAATTAGTTATTTTCTTCACTTCTGAAGTGAAGTAAATAAATTTTGTGCGTAAATGAGTGCTACAATCAGTGGAGATGTCATCGGCGACCAGTCGAGTCGAGCGAACTATGTGACTGGAGCTTTGGACCGGGTGTGAACACGCCAGGACGCAACGCGACTAGAGAGACCACTTGGGTGGTCTTTATATGAGTACAAATTTGTAAGACTACGGTAAAATAAACTATTGATCTGGTGATACTGACGCACGGAGACGCGTATTTGTCCATGACTCCGCATGTTTTTTGAAAACCAGTCTGCAGGTGGATATCTGTGTATTCGTCTTCATGCCGTAGTTGGTATAAATAGATGAATCCAGGAAAGACGGTCATCGCACTCTTCCTCCTCCCCGCCCCTCAACCCATGTAATCACACACACAACAACAACAACAATGGCGGTAGCCGGGATGATTTTGTTGTTGTTCTAGCAACTACAAATATTGCTACGACTTTTATACCAACATTTATTGACTTTCTGTGAGTGCCAGGAGTGGCGTTCATGTTTGCCACCATTACTGCTTTTGTTTACGTTCAGAACGCATGTGCATTCTCTGTTTTTGGTGCTTTGTGGCAATTCCACAGGGCGTATGTACTACAGGGTTTTGCGTGGATTTTGCGTTGTCATGTAAATGCACTAAGCCTATGTACAATACGATGTGTAAACAGCACACGACGAAACATACACGTTTTGGTGCCGACACCAAGACGATACAGGGCCGTCCTCATGTGTGGAGGGCCCAACGCGACAATTTCGCTTTAAGTCGCGTTCGGTGTGAAAGCAGCATAAGTTAGCTGGCTAATGTTGACATCATACCTCGAGCAGTATGGCGGTCAGGTCCAGCAGACGCTGGCGTTGTCGGCCTTAATACTGCTGGTTGTTGTTGCTGGTGACTTCCCCGCTCTCGCGCCAGAGCAGATACAGTCTTCCTTAATAGCTCAGTTATTAACTTTCCGGACATACTCATCTCCATCTGCTTGCACGTCGAGTCTCCAATGGTCTCCAGTCAAGTCCAGTTTTCATTGAAGCGGGAACATATCCACTGCCCCGTATCGGCCAGAAGGGGCCAGAACGAATGGGGGTCCGTGACGTCACTTTCCTGCGCCACTTGAGATTACGATTGCAATTGAATTGTGAGACACTTTTTGCGGGGGTGGGCACGAAAACGAAAAAGCATTTCTGAGTTTGCTTTTACTTTATAATTTAGTCACAAAATGAGCAGTCTTGAAGAAGAAAATGAAATTGCATTTTGGAATACTGCTTTTTAATTTCATTTTTGAGTCAAATAGTGCAGCCATGACTTTAAAATTCAAAAGCATTTCTCCTAATGCTTTTGAATTTGACATATGAATCACAATCATTTCCATACCTATAAACTATGCATTGATCAAAAGCTAAATGTCTTACGCATACACTGGTTTCACTGCAGTGGCGTAGCTGGGATGTATTCCACATGGGTTTTCATATGTGTCGAAGGGGCCCACAAGTTTGGCATGCCGCATTGCATACAAAAATAGAGGACAGAAAATGCCAAAAAAGTGCATCACCATGACCATGACAGAATTGTAATAACCACCTTGTTTTATTGCCAACAACAAAATAAAGATAAATAATAAGAAAATAAAATTACAATAAAATAACTTAAGGTGCAAAATAAAAAAATGTAAATACAGAATACAACCTCTCATTACAGCCACTATTTGAGGAGTGTTTTTCTTTTTTTTCATTCTTGGAAATGAATCAATAACCTTGTCAAAGTTAGTCTTCTCAGACATCTCTCTCAATAAAAAGTAAAGCGAGGCTTGAGAGGCGAGACTCGCTCATTTTTGAGTGCAGATAGGTTTTGATCATTTTAAGGCGACCTAAAGTGTGCTCTGCCTGTGCACTGCTTATTAGAACAGTGAGATATATCCTATATAATGTTTCCATGTTAGGATAAGCTCTGTGCAAGTCATTTGCAATCATAAAGGGCAGAATCTCGGCAGTAAAAAGCCCTGCTCCATCAGGGAACATGCCCTTGAAAACATCTCTACAAGCAGAATATTCATGAGCAAGACTTTCTGCATCCTCCAGATCTTCTGAATAAAACTGTGCAAGTTCATTTATCCTCTCAGTCGACTTGGGGTCAAAAAATGTGTTTTTCATTAAGGGCTTGAAATTTAGCAGCTGTGTTGCGAAGGTCTGCAAAACGTGTCACAAATTGTTGGTCAAACACATCTAAAATGTAATAAAATGTCTCCACTTTAAAACGTGTCCTCCTGTCAGATACAGGCTCATCTGTGGGGAGTTCATCTGCAAAACGTTTTCTTGTTTGAACTCTAACCTCCTGAACTCAGTGGATGTGTCACATTCTTTTGCTTGTTCCTTTGCAAATGCCTCAATATTATTATCTTATATCTTCAGATCTTAAACCTCTCAAAGCATTGGCACAGCTGTCAATTTGCTCAATTGCAGCATTTAAATCAATCGATTCTTTCTGAAGGTAGTTTGACAGAGAATATGTTTTTCCTAACAAAGTGTTCCAGAAATTGAGCATGAACATGAACTCAAATATGTTAAGTGTGGCTAGCAGTCCTTTTGCATCTGCTACAGCTCTTGGCTCTGAGCGTGCATCATCAATAATTATTTCAAGTGCAGCTATGATTGCCGGCATATTCTGCATCACGGCATCAGTGGCGTGCTTTCGCGATGCCCACCTTGTATCACTGAAACATTTCAATGTTAGAGCTGTATCCTGAATCATTTTGTCCTGTTGTTTTGTCAGTATTCTGTAACGAGGTAAACTCAATGTTAAAAAGCAATACAACTGTTCAAGGGTACCAAAGAACAGTTTTCCAGTAGTGCATGATGTTGCAGAATCAAGCAGAATGAGGTTTAGATTATGGGCACAACAGTGCACATACAGAGCCTGAGAGCTACATGAGTCTTTCACTCTCTTTTGAAGGCCTGATATGTGACCAGACATAGTTTTGGCACCATCATAAGCTTGTCCTCGCATATTGGAAGCGTTAAGTCTGAGTTCTTGGAGCGCTTTAATCAATGAATCATGAAATGATTCGGCACTTCCACTGGACAGCTCATCAAACTTAATGAACCTCTCAAATACTTTTACCACTCTCATTCACATAGCGTATGGACAATGAAAACTGATCCACTCTAGAAATATCAATTGTTGAATCAACAATGACAGAGTAGAAAAAAGCATCCTTAATTTCTTTTACAATCATTTGCAGCGTTTCATTGCCAAGGCATGTGATAATCTCATTTTGAGATTCTGGACTTATGTATTTATAGCCCCTGTTGAGTTCACTGATGTGGTTATCGATAATAGTGTCATATTTTGCCAATAGTTTTAACAGTTCGAGAAAGTTTCCCTCATTAACAGTTGGAGCTCCTAGGCCAGCATATTCTCTATGTCCCCTAAAGGGAAGGCCTTGATTAGCTAAAAACAGAGTAAGGTCCACTAGCCTTTTTAGTACTCTCCTGTTTTTCTCAATGGTCAGTCGTTCTGCCTGCACAAGTCCTGCAATGACAGTTTTATCCTGAGTAATGCGATATTTAGTAATGAATAAGGTCTTCTCTGCCTTGCGGTGCCTTGCTAACTCTTCATGGTGCTTTATCCTATCCATTCCTTTGTGGTATGCATCAAAGCCCTTGTTGGGGTCAGACCAAATGGTTTGGTCACCCTTCTCTGCAAAAAGCCAACAACAAAAACAAAACATCTTGGCTGAAAGAGGAGAATACACCAGCCAGTGTCTATCTGTACTGACCTTGCCACTTGTGTTTTTGTACCAGTGTATTTTGAGCTTTTCGTTGCGTGAATTTGTCACAAAATCTGAAAAGTTATCTTTTAACCCAGGTTGGCATGGACCATGTTGAACAAGGGCTCTGACTTTTGCCTTGCTCAGTCTCATCTTTAAAAAGAAATGGATCTGAGGGATATTCTTGGCTGTAGTCCAATAGTGGCTTGTCTGTGGCTGCCTCATCCTCGGTTCCCATATCCTGCACAAAAAAAATGCGGAGATATATTATTTAATTGTTTGCTTTCTTTTTTGCAGGTACTGTTTCAACATGTTCTTGACCCAGCAACAAAGTTTTTTTAAAAAAGAATTACCTCTTCCTTGTGCTTGTGTTGGCCATCATCCTCATCATCAAAGTCATCCGAATGAAATCCCTCTTCATCCTTGCTGACCGCCACCTCCTCTTTATCCAGCACTGCCTCACTTTCATGCTCTTCCTCAATATTTCCTTAATAATAAATGTAATAATAAAGCCTATGGATTTTATTTTTATTGACAAAGAAAATTAATGATTTATAATGTATGTCTTTTCTGTCTGTACCCTGAACAATTATCTGGACTACACATATATGGATTATTTTATGGATGTATTTTTTAGTGGATATTTTCATCAGAGACAATTCTGTCCACACCACAGAATTATCTCTGTTCATACAGAATGGCAAAGCTGTAAACGATCACCTCTGAGGCCTGAAATGTCATGCCCAGCCAAAAACGTAAAATAGCACAGAAGAACATTGTAAGCAAGCACCGTCAATGGCCCATAAGAAGCAAATGCAGATTCGAAACTAAATAATAATAACAAAAAAAAAACTAATCACGAGTTAACAAATGCATAGGAAACGCTCTTAAGTGCAAACATATAGCCCGTTACATGTGGACCATTATTGTTTACAACCACTTTTTATCGGTTTAAAAATAGCCAATAATTTCCATTTATATGGGTGAAATCGCTGCGTTAGTGTGGTTCAATTGGACAGAAAATGTGCATTTTGGAATATGTCGTATTTGTGTAGTCCAGACTGAGATGATGTAGTACCATGTCGCTGCAGTAGACAGTGCATGTTTATCTGAATGTCTAACTGCTGTAGCCGTGGTCGCCATGCTCGGACCCACACCGTCACTGTCCTGGCCTGTTTCGGAAAAGATCCGGAAGTTAGGCGCATTTGGCTGCATCTTCTCTTAATATTTTTTTCTTTCTAGCCATGCGTTTTTCCGCTCCACTAACGGCTTTTTCTGGCAGCAGCTTTCTTTTCGTCATTTTTTTCATCTCTCGTCTTTGGTCTGGCTCACTATGCAGCTGAGCCAATTACTTTTCAATGGGCCAATGGATCAGCTCAAATTGGCAGGGGTACCCCCCCTTAATATGCAGCATAATACAGTGACCCAGTCTGACGTCACGTTACACTCTGCGCTAACCTGCTGCTGGAGAGAAGGCAGCTGCTGTGCTCATTCTGTCCGGATTTAAACAAACAAACAAACAAAAATCCTCGGCAGTGTGGTGGTTTTCAGGATTTCACCACAAGAGGGCCCGTGGGTTTTCATAACCCACCAACCCTACGTAAATTACGCCACTGTTTCACTGTAAGAGTCCAATGAAGAAATTTTTATTTTTTTTTTTTTAGCTAAAAGGGTTTGAAGGTAAAGAGGATAACCAACACTAGAAAAGCCAATCAATAAGATTTACTCGTTTGCTTGTCTAACAAGACCATTCTGAAACCTTAACTGTTGCTGTCAAACTTTCTGTCCTGCAGATGTCTCAGAGGGAGGTCATTCCTTCAGCACACGAAGGACACAAAGAACACAATGAGCTGTGGTGACTTTTATCTTTCTGTCCAGTAGGGAATTTATCATAAAAAATAAAATCAGACATAAAAACTGTAGCAAAAGGACAGTGTTGATTTAACAGCAGACAAATCCCCATCACCATGTGAGCCTCCATGTTGTCATGTAATTACAGGTCTGCTGTGGATGAATGTAAGACATGAAGGTCCACAGCCTGAAGGGACGGCCACTGTCCACCGCAATAAGTGACATCCAGCCGGGACAAGATGCCTCCCCATCAACAGCCTGAGGCCAGGCGGCAGCAGGACGCCCAAATTACACCTTCAAATCAGCCACTCGGCCAGAGTGTCAGAAATATTGTTGCTACCATCATCAAAACCCACCAGGTTGTCTTCTATTTTCTTCTTTTCTTTTTTGTAGTTAGTACATATTTCTTGTATGAAACATTACTTCCATGAGCATACGGTCAGCACGGTGAAACCAGCTCATAAAAGCAGTGACAGGTGACTTCTTTGTGTGTTGCAATTCAAAAACGTACAGAAAATGCACATGGGCAGTGATTTAATAGAATGAATATGAGCTTAAACATTTTCATCATTGTACATCATAAACTGTCACATTACATTAAAAGTGCTCACTCAGAAGTCAGGAACTTTCAGGTCACACAAAACAGAGAGGTTTATTGGAAATTAGCTGTGCCATCAGAAGAGCTCAGTCCAGAAGGAAATCCAGGAGGGTGGGTGAGCTGAGGGACTGTGGCTTGTTGTGTGAAGGTACTGGGGGGGGTATGAAGCACTAAATATATCTTAACTGACTGTCCAGACACTGAGGGAGCTAAACTTGGAGCAGTAGATGTTGCTAGCTGTGTGATGAAATGATCACTTAGGCTACGTTCAGACTGCAGGCTAAAGTGACCCAAATCCGATTTCTTTGCCCCTATGCGACCTGTATCTGATCTTTTCATTACAGTGTGAACGACACAGATCCGATTTTTTCAAATGCGACCCAGGCCACTTGGTTATGTGGTCCTAATTCCGATACGTATCAGATCTTTTGCCATGCGACTTCAGTCTGAACGGCCAGGTCGCATTTATCCAACCTGTACGTCATTGGTACACGACAAACGTCACTATTCTGCGTTCAACCAAAACAAGAATCATGGCGGACGATACGGTGGAGTGCAGTCAATGGAGGGAAAGCGAGGTTTCTGAGCTTATAAATATTTGGGGGGACAGCTCTATTCAGGCCAAACTTGAAGGGTCTTATCGGAACCGGGCGTTTTTTGAAAATATTTCCAAAGAAATGGCCCAGCGTGGATATAAACGGTCCTGGCTCCAATGCCAAAGAAAAATAAAGAGCCTCCGAGCCAAATATAAAAAGGCTAAAGACTCAAACCAACGAAGCGGCCGTGGACGTGTTACCTGTCCATTTTATGAAGAGCTGAACCGCATTTTAGGAGACAAGCCCAGCGTTCAGCCGATAGAACTGCTGGATAGCTGCTTTGCCGAAGAGGAGCCCGAGGAGACGAGCTCAGGTCCCGCAGCGAGCGCAGCCAGCCCAGCTAGCAGCTCAAGCGGTGATACAGGTGGGTTATTTACACATTACCTATAGTCATCTGGGACTTAACTTGATAACATTGAAATATGTGTGACAGCATTATGTTAAATGCCTACACAGGTGATGTGACCCTTGTATCACTATCCACTGCCTCTACCTCAGAAGAAAGTTCTGCACCAAGTGAAGATACATCCCTAAACAGCAGTGCATCTTCCACATCCACTGGCTGTAAGAAATTCTCTGCACTTTGTCTAAAAACGTGATCATATTTAATGCATTATTTAATACATGTAGTTAATTTCTAATCCTTTTTAACTGAAAGTTCAGCTTGTTTCCTCTCCTGAAAATGTCATATTTTTTAATAGAGTTCTATACATTATACGTGATATTACTGTATATAAACTGAATTGCTTGATGCTATTCCAGTTGTACCAACTTTACAACAAAAAAAGACAACACTGACATGTAATGTGTAAATTTATCTATTCTTTTATACAGCTACATCTGCCAAAACCAGAAAAAGAAAATCAAAGATGGAGGCAACGCTGGAGATCTTTGCTGAAAAGATTAGCAGTGCCTTAAAAAATGAAGACGCAGACCTTCTGTTGAAGATGCAAGCAGCTCAGCATGAGCATGATCGCAAAATGTTCGCCATGTTAACACAGTTCATGGAGAGATCAAACCACCCTCCACAGCCACCTTTTTACCAGGCACTAATGCAGCCCTCTCAGCTTTACAACCCAAGACAGCCACCTACTCACCATTCCTCACCGTTTCCTGTGGCTTCAACTCCATCTCCTACTCAGCCTCTGTCCTTTCTTCAAGAGTTAGGTCAACCACTGCCCATCAACAATGCTCATTCACATCTCACTCAGCCATTTTTTCCAGACACAAAATTAGCATGCTTTCATTAGCCAGGGTCATTCTCCACCCTTCAAGCCACAAGATGAAGATGAAATCTAAAGGACCGTTAAGAAGTTATGAACAGTTCTAAAATGTTCATTGAATGATGCAGATTTGCACAATGTTAAGGTTTAACTGTTAATGTTATTTCTGTGCATGGTTATTTGACTTAATTGATAAAGTACTTGACACCATGTTGGTTTTGAAGTATAGTATAGCGATATAGTACTTTCTGCTAATACACTGTGAAAATATTTTTGTATTGTTGATAACAGTTTTATGTTTGCGTAGCAGTTCTGCAGTGTTAAATACATGTGGATAGAAAATGCACTGCACTGCTATAGCGACACTATTTTTGGTGAAATAAAGAAAAACAAATAACAGTATTAAACATTTTATTTTGTAAAAACTTAATGCAGCTGTGGTAACAATTAAGCATAGGAATACCAAAAATCTGTCCATCCTTCCATTTTCTATACCTGCTTATCCGTACAGGGTTATGGGGCTGAAGCCTATCCCAGCTGAGATTAGGCGTGAGGCAGGGTAAGAGGGTAAAACCTTTTTTGTGGTTCAACGCTGGCTATGAAAAAGTTGAGTCAGTGCTTCTCTGATTCTTGTTGGCTGCACGTCTGCTAAGGCCCCTCCTTCAGCACATCTCTCAACACGAGGAACAGCTTCACCAGATTCTTCATAGGCCTCACCATGCATTTCACACATGTTGTGGAGTGTACAACATGCACTTATGATGGTGGGGATGGCGGAGATGTCAACATCCAGGCGTTTACCAAGGCACCTCCACCGGCCCTTCAGCCGGCCGAATGCACACTCCACGGTCATCCTGGCTCTGCTGTGGCGCTCATTGAAGTACCTTTGCTCCGCTGTCAGTGTTCCTGTGTCTGAATATCCTTTTAACAGCCAGCTTCGGAGGGGATAAGCAGGGTCACCGAGCAACATGATTGGCACTTGAACACCCATTATTTCTTCAGTGTTCTTAAGATTGTAAAGTACACAAAAGCAAAGTTAAAAATAAGACAGAATGTGAAAATCTTACATCACTATTACTTGAATGTTAAACACTCACTGGTGGAAAAAGCTCTCCTCTCTGCCAATGAGTAGACAGTGGAATTCCTGAGAACCCTGGCATCGTGGACGCTTCCTGGCCATCCAGCATAAATGTTGGTGAAGCTGTTGGAAGACAGTGCTTAATTGGTGAATATATAATGGTAGATTTATTCTAGTTTCAAAGGGTAGCATTCTAGTAGATGTATGGCTAGACCAAAATGGTGAAACACAAAGTAAATATTTAATGAACCACAAGAATTTTAAATTAAATTTTGATTTTTAGAATAGTCAAATATCAGTATTTCTTACCAGAACCGATGATCCACGACACCCTGCAGGATCACCGAGTGCCACCCTTTGCGGTTAAAATAGTCTGCGTGGTTCTCCTCTGGAGCAATGATGGGGATATGACTCCCATCTACTGCTCCTCCGCACTGCGGGAAACCCCATCTCCGTCTGAAGCCTTCAATGACCTCTTGCAGATCATCTCCCTGTGGTAGTTTTATGTACTCAGGCATGAGAACATGACGAACTGCTCTGCAGAACCCGTGGACTATGGAGCAGACAGTGGATTTGGCTATGCCAAAGAGGTTGGCTATCGTGCGGTAACAAGCACCTGTTGCCAGCCAATAGAGCCCAACGCCAACACGTTTGCTCACCGATATGGGCTGCCGAAGACGTGTGTCTTGCCGTGACAGTGTTAAAAAGAGGCGCTCACATATGTAGGTAAAGGTCGCCCTTGTCATTCGAAAATTGTGAATGAAGTCCGCATCTGTGAAGCCTCTCACATCGCTATCCCACCACTCCTGGCTGCGACTCCGCACCCACACAGTTCTCTGTACAGATGTTGCTGCCACTGCCCCACAAAACGCCATAGACAAAATCCTGGCTCTCTTCCTTCTTGCCCTTCTCCTTGAAACGATTAAATTAAAAATATGCTGGCTCCGGCTGGACAACAACTTTAAAATGTCCAGACATGCTCTGCTGTTAGCGTCCATGTTTACTTCCGTAAATACTGAACACGCTCTCTGCGTGTCGTTGTGTCCTCTTCTGCGCATGCGGGACACTTTTGGGTCGTGTGAGGTTCACACAGGAGATCACATACAAGTCGCATTTATTTGGAAATGTGAACGAATTCGCAAAAAATCGGATTTCACGAAAAATCGGAATTGAGCATTAAGCCCTGCAGTCTGAACGTAGCCTTAGAGACCTGCGGCAGAGGAGGCAGCAGTGGAAGAGTCCAGCAAGCAAGGGAGAGTGGAGAAGAACCCAACAGGTGCAGAGCTGACCAGGACAATGCTATCACATGAACTGGTGGAGAATAGAGAGTAAAACTGGGCCTTTACGCTGCAGTCAGATGATTGGATGATGAGACTTAGGTGTGTCTGAAGATTGTCAGGAGGGAAAAAGCAGGTCACCATGTCCAGTCACTCAAACACACACTCATGCACACACCAAGATTTACAGGAGGACAAACAGGAAGTTCTGGGTACTGACTAGAGAGAACTGAGATACGTGGACAACAAACAGAACTAAGGACACCTTTGTGCAAAAACATTTACTGTAAATGTCAAATGATCCCAGTAACTACAGTACTTGTAAATTGAACAGTCAAATATTTGCTCATTTAAATGTAAAAAGTCATTGTTTAGATTGAAATATTAAAAATACAGACCTAACAGTAGGAACTCACAACTAAAAGTTAGTGTGCCTTTCATTCCGATTTTATTTCTCTGAGATTTTATTCTTCTTGAGAGCCAGTATTTGTTTTTGGTTTATCCACAGGCATTTTTGATGCATTTGTAACCCCCCCTGTGTAAAGTTTTTTGCTTCTTGCTAGCTCTGGCTGGTTTGCTAAACATTACTCCAGACGCACGTTCAGCACTGCTCAGCACAGCAGCACGTCTCCTGTGGAACACCTGCGTTAGCATGCGCTCATGGTGCATTCAAAGACGGCTCGGGAAAACACGTTACTGGATGCTAATAACGGGTTTAGCTGTTGTAACGGCTGAAAAAAGTGTGGGGGACAGAGGGGACAGATGTGGAAAGTGCGGGGGACATGTCCCACGCGTACCCCGCGTCCGTTACGCCCATGCTCACTGCGGCTGTTCTGGTCAGTTCCACTCCAACACATGGGCTGAGCTCACCAAACATGTGCTCCCAGTATCAAGTTTGTTTCCAGGTTCTTCAGTGAAATGTCATCTTGCAGATCTGTGCCAATGAGAAAGCAAGTTTTTTTTTCTGGATTCCAACCATTGACATTCTACATTGTCGTTTACACTGTCTGAGGTGTCAGAGGTGCACTGTGTGTGGCGTCATTTTACCTGTTATGCCCTCCATCTCTGCCAGATAGCGGCAGGCTCTCCTCTCCCCCTTCCTTCCTCTCTCTCCAGGTGGATGCGAGCGTGGTGTGTGGTCGGTAGGTGATGTCTATCAGTGATCTCAGCCTGTTTTCCACCAGGTGGGGAGGATCTGCTAGAACTACTCTGCTCTCATGTAAAAGCAAGACACAGTCATCACTCGTCGCTGAGTCGTGAAACAGTCAATCAGTCTCTGATCGTTGTTTCTATCCAGCTCCTACAAATACTCCTGTTTTTTGATTATTTGAGTCTTAGTTCTGGATCCCAGCCTGTCTGTGAACCTATCCCGGTAATCCTCATCTGGACCACCCTAGAAATCCACACCACACTCCCTCCAGCCAACAGTTCCTGCCTCTTCTCCATGATCACACCACTCCACCTCTGCTCACCTCGCCTCCTTTTGCTGCCAGAATTCCCTCCTCAGTTAAGGTTCCCTCTCCGTCTCCTCGTGTAGTGTTTGTATTTGCTGAATAGAGTCACCTAGTTCTCCTGTCTTGTCATTTGGGCGTAGTAGTGTTCTTAGTGTTAGCATATTAGATTCTTGCTGCTGTAATCGGCATGTCATTTGTTACATAGTTGTGTGTTTCCATCTGTAATTAAACCTCCTGTTTAGCATTCCTACCCTGGTCTTACTAGGTTCAGGTTAGTCCTGTTTGTTTATCTAGTTTCTTGTTGGTTGGTAGTTTTGTGCCACTGCTCTTAGTGACACTTCAGCTCCCTGTAGCTACACTTCCGTGAGTTTAGCCTGTTGATTTTGTTCCTGTATTTGCTTGTGCTGTAATAAAGCCTTTAAAGTGAACTCTGGCTGTCACGTTCTTGTTGCCCTGAGTGTGAGTCTCTGTACCGGCACTCTAACAGCACCTCTGATTAGTGGGACTAAGATCCATTCTGTACCATCTGATTACTGCTGCAGCTTCTGCTGATTTTAAGTTGGTCTCTAATCTCACTGTATCCTTTTCCATCTTTGTAAGATCCACATGGAGTCAGACATACAGACAAACAGTCCGCAGGTCCAAAACAGACAAAGATCTCCTGTTTACAGGTCATTTCTACTGACTAGAGAGGTTTGATGTATTTTTTTTTATTTGTGCTTCTAAAGTGATTCAGAATAGACATTGTGTATTGATTATAGTGTTTCCTTTAACGCATAACAGAGAATAAAAAGTACTTGTTGGATCTTTTTTTGTCTGTAGGCCATGTAATGTAGCATCCAGCTTACTGATGCCCCTCCTGATTGTTCTGGGCTGAACTCTACAGAACTGCATTCAGCTCAACCCTGTCAGAATAATGATTACTTCTTTTGAAAGACCTTTAGTGCCAAATAGGTTGTGGATGTGTACCTGGGTGGTGCAGGTTTGCCCCAAACATCTTTGTTTAATGCTCTCACTGAGCAGTGGTCGAGCAACATTACACCTCTGATGAAAAACACTTCCTTGTAATGGACGGAGACAGCATGCTCATAAAACAGTGTGTGCTGGCCAAGTCTGTGATGACAATTTCAGTCCACAGATCTATGTGTGACAAAATGAAGCCGTTGAAAAAGCAGCATGTCTCTTAAATGGAGGGGGAATATTCCTGCAGCGGGAGGCAGCAGCAGCTTAAACAAAGAGCTCGGTGCACAAAGAGAGTGCCACATTAATCACCCGCACTGAGATAAAACCATGATATCAGTAATCACCTGCTGGCTGCTCCACTGTGAGTGAACTTTATTTCATTGTGCTCACTTATTCAATTATAATAGCACATCCTATGTATTTTACTCTGCAATTTGGTAATAAAACTTAATCAGTTGAAATCACAAAGGGAAATATGCAGCCAGTACTCAGTCACAGTCGTAAATTAAAGCATTTCACTCATATGTTACAAAAAGGTAAATAAAGGACCTCTCAGCTCATTTGACTCTACACCTGTTGTAATTCAACTGAAAAGTCAGAGGCTGTTTTATTTCCTTTCTGAGAAATTTCTGACCATAAAAAACATTAGCTAAATCTAATTACCTTAAGGCTCACCTATAAAGCTAAAAACTGAACCAAACTATAACTATTCCTGAGTTTGTATAGTGTACAATCTTTACTTGAGCTGAAATTATCTCTGAAGATGGTCAGAAAACATCCTAATAACACTGACAGATACACTACTGTTCAAAAGTTTAAAATGTTTTCTGTGAGAACTCCCACTTTTATCCATAACTGTACAAGGGTTTTCTAATCATCAGTGAGCCTTTCAGCACCATTAGCTAACACAATGTAGCATTAGAACACAGGAGTGATGGTTGCTGGAAATGTTCCTCTGTCCCCCTATGGAGATATTCCATTAAAAATCAGCTGTTTACAGCTACAATAGTCATTTACCACATTAACTATGTGTAGGCGACATCCAACATTAAAGAGACCTGGAAATTCTTTGGCTGATCTCATCTCAGATAACCACAAGTTCTCTCCTCAGAGCGGCTTAAACAAACAAGACAAAGTGCTTTAAAAGGATTTTTATGGCCAGAGAACCCTGTACCTCCCACCGGAGACACCCTAAATTCATGTTTATGATGACCCCTGACTCTTAAAGAAAACCTCCTTTTTCCAAACCAAGGACACATGTGTTCCTATAAAGATTGGAACCGGCATATTCACTTATTGTTTCCAACAGAAGGACACCCAGACCTCTACAGACAGCTAGGAAGTGAAGACTGAGCTTTCACACCTTTTAAAGAACTGTGTTCACACCTCTGGTTTAAATGCTTTGATGAACTAAAAATTATCTTCTGAGGCTCCATTCTGTCTCTGGTTCCGTCTCTGCTCCTCTCGGATCAGATAACAAGGGGTCGTAAATATTAATGACCTCCTCCTCACCTCCTGCAGGCACTGGCAGAGACTTTCTCCAGTCACAGAACTTCTTAAACTCATATTTCTGAAATGTATTTTGTTATTCTGTGTTTACCAAAGACATGAGATGTCAACATGCATTTTGAATCAACTCCCGTTTTTCTAGCGTCAGCATTTCAGAAAATAGAAGATATGTAGTTAACTCACTTTTTCTTCCACAGCTCAACATTGCCACCTTTTGATGCCAGAATGCCATGATATTATCGAGGATTTCATTAAAATTAACCATAAAATTTTGCTTATTCAGGTTGCAAAGACGTGGAAAACTGTTTTATTCCGCCTTGTATGAACGTATGTTACCATGTCTTCACTGTGATACATATAATAACCATGAGAATGCACACGAACATATAAATAGAAACTAGAACTCACATATTCTTAGACTAGCTTGTATAATCAGTTTTATTTTATCTTTGATCGGTTAAAATATATTGTAAGGATCATGGAGGAGTAAACAGATGGTTCTTTTTGCGCGTTTTAATATTTTTAATCCTTATTTGATCCGGTTTCATCTCTCCCCTCCCAAAGTGGGAGGCAACCCAGATTCAAAGGAATGCGCGCCTCAGCCAACGCTTCCACGCCTCCGTTTGGAGAAATCCCTTAAAACCAGCCATTTTACGCTCTTACGCCTCTCTTCTTCCTAACTCACTTCCAGAAACTACGTCGAGCGATTCTTTTGTTTTTTTGGCGCCTTCTTTCTTCTTTTCTTTATTCTAAGTCTACACCAGCACCATAGCAGGCCTCTGATAGCTGCGATTTCTTAATCATTTTTTTCTTTTAATCAAAGAATCGATATCTTCGCTCACTACTTAAACAAATCAATTCCATTTTTGTTTGCCGACGATTTTTTTTGATCAAGAACTAATTCGATCCCGTTTCACGGCTCCGACAGTTTTTTTTAGCGGCTCCTGTACCTATCTGTTCTCCAGCCAAACCTGCCGGCAGAGACAGACCAAGAGCCTGCGTTGTTTTTATCAAGCTATTATTTTTTTTGTCAACCCTGAAGAAGAGCCATTCCGGCTCCACACCCTCGGCTGAGACCGACCGAAGCTGGCCCAAACGAAGCCAACGGCGCTTAACAGCTATAAGACGGCAGGATGCCAAGACGTTGCCATAGCGACAGACTTCACGAGTCGGGAATCCACCAAGAAGTTGAAGTTAAGTTCCGTTCAAGGCGACGTTGTCCCAGCCGAACCTCTGAGCAGCCATTCTCCAACAAAGTCTTAAAATAGCTTGAAATCTTCCTTAAATAGCTTCCAAAATCTTCCTTTTAATCACTCCGTTTAGTCACTTATCAGTCGCTCATTTTCCAAATTATTAATCATCTCGTCATACCTTCAGCGGTCTGATTACTCAGTCCATAATCCTAGTTAGAAATGCAAATCTGAATAACACACACACACACACACACACACACACACACACACACACACACACACACACACACACACACACACATCTATTACCTCACACACAAACACCCATTATACTTATTATTGTATTAATCACTGTTTTATTAATTTTAGTCAATAAATATCCTTCATTTAGACCAAAATTATCGTATTTGGTGTTTCTGTGTACAGACTAGGTCACTATTTCTTAGAATTCCGACATTCAGATATTAGACTGTTTAACTGAATTAATCCATTATGAGTTATTTTATTTCTCTACATTTGTAGAGTGGTGCCCCATTTCATAACGAGTGCAAAACTCATAATTCATAATTCATATTTCCTACATATGTCTACACTGGATTTATCAATCATTTAATGTGATCTTTATTGAAAAAAAAGCTTTTCTTCCAAACATATGGACATTTCTAAGTGACCCCAAACTTTTGAACGGTACTGTATTTAATTGTCTAACAACTAAAATGTTGATAAAGGATAAATATGACAGTAAATTCTGATTATCCAAATCTTAAGACAGTAGAGCAGATGGGAAAAATGTCTGATGTTACCATAAATGACTGAAATAAAACAGAGTATGGCTCAAAACCCGTATGCAGGAAGCAAGTTGTTGGGAGACACCATCAGCAATAGAAATACATAAAATATCTTTCTTTCTCGAGGTGATGCAGTATTGTGTGAAAAATGTTGACACTTTATGACAAGATGTATGAATGCATAAATATAACCAGTGAAATAGCCGATCTACAGCACGTGGACATACGGCTGTCATTTATTTCTACTAGTGGTAACACCTGTTGGTCATCAGAGAAATTCAACTGTAGGTTTTTCTTAGTTTTTTTTGCCCACAGTGGTTGGCTGGCTGGCTGGCTGGCTGGCTGGCTGGCTGGCTGGCTGGTTGGCTGGCTGTTTTTTCAATTCATTCATTGACAAAAGGAAAAAGCAATTACAAATACAATACATAAACACAATTTTCCAACTTCTAAACAAAAGGGAGCAGAAAAGAAGAAACGGATGTAATCTGCACTTTTATATCAACAGTCAGTTCATAATGATCATTAAAAAAACAACTAACAAATTAACTATAAAGTCTGAGAGGCCTGCACAGCCACAATCACTCATATCAGAGTTTTCTGTCATAACAAACAATATGAAACCATTATTTCATGTCTTTGTATTTTGATAATTTGCTAGTTTTAATTGTGGTTGTAAATCTTGTGTGTGGATTAGATTCTTTCGATTCCTTGTTTATATTGTTCCATAAATGGGACCCTTTTACAGAAATGTCTAAATCTTGGTGTTATGAAGATCTCTGTTCCATTTAAGTTCTACTTACTTTTACAAATCTGTTCTAGACATTAACTGGCAAATTTTCTTTATAAGCTTTATATATAAAGTAGAGAATACTATAATCTACTATGTCATGAAATTTCAACAGCTTTACTTGAAGGAATAATAGGTCTGTTGGATCTCTTTTTGACAGATTAATCTTACTACTATTTTCTGAAAAATGAAAACTGACTGGATATTTGTCTGAAACTGAAAACCCGAACATCGACGCAGTAGGTCAGATATAGAACAATCAGAGAATTATAGAACCATATATAATCCTTTACTTTGTACAATACAGCAATTGATTTGGATATATTCACTTTTGTATAATTTAGATGTGACTTCCAGTTCAAATTCTCACCAACCATGACACCCAAAAACTTAGCTTCCTTCACTCTATTAATTTCAATACCATCTATAAGTGAGGTACAAAGGTAGTCCAGATCACTTAGATCACTCACCATGATCTTCTGACACAACTTAACTTCTGCCCACAGTCTGGTTTATTTAGACATCAGAACCAGTTGATGAATGCCAAGATTTTCCACAGATTCAAAGTGTAAACTGATGGATGAATGGTTTGGGGTCTCTTTCAAATATCTTGAACTAACCTGTAATTTGTTAACATCCTGTCAGATCATCTGCAGACACTTCTGTTTTTTTTTCCACTGGATGCTGCTGCAGCATATCAGCCTAATAGAAATGATGTCTCAGACTATTAAAGCAGCTGAAACCCCTTAAGCTTCACGGGCCCGTATTCGGGCCGAAAATGGCCGGCTGAAGTTTAACGGCAAAAGCATTTTTAGCTTTAAACGGGACGATAGAAACACTATACATCCATGGAAAGATTAGAGTCTCATGAATCCGCCGGTATAAACCGCTTTCAGATGTGATTACCACAGCGGGTAATATAAACACATTTCTAAAACAAACAACAAAAGTTTAAAGGGACACATGAAGGGCATAACTTACGTTTCGATGGTCTTTTACCGGTCAACGATGAAAATAATCCACAAAAACCGGCCATAATCCAAGAGTAGTCATCCAGACAATACTAGCAAGTATCATATTTTGTCCAAAACATGTCTAGAAATAAGTAAATAATCCACAAATAGCTCGGCTCCGTGCGCGTCCACGTGGCGCATGGTGGCGCTGCGCGTTCCATAATTCACTGCATTTTTATCCATAATTTTATGAAGCTTTCTGTAATCCTCACGATCTCGGTCAGAAAATGGCGACTGAACCCTCTGCTTTCGATCCCAACCGCATTTCAACCAATCAAGTGACTCATCGCTGCCTCCGAACCCGGAACAGCCAGCCGTTGCCGAGACCGATGGATCTGGTGACTCACATCTATTCAGTAAATTCTGAGCAAAATGACGCCGGAGGAAACGTTTGACTGACAGGGCTGATAGCCAATGAGCTTGCTGAATAGCCGAGAGGCGGGTTTTAGCGGCCCAGTGTGACTTTTCACACCTCCGGCTCTGCAGGAGCTGCAGCTTTTCTCTGTCTCCGTCTGAGCCTCTGATTCAGATCAAGATCCACACTGAAGCTTATCTGAAGTGATTTTTTTTAGTTCTTTATGAGTTTTTGGAGTGAAAATAGTGTGAAAAAGGGCTAATAAACGACCATATACCATTTTTTCACAGGGTGTACATAGGGTGTCCAAAATTGACATAATTGGGCATATTAGTACAAAAACATGTGTGAAACACTCATTTCTTGTAGTTTTGCTCTGAAATTTTGTCCTGAACTATGTAAGACCCCAGGCTGTTGCCTTGTTGTGTTTCAAGCTCTCACAGTGCTGCCACACTAATTTTCAGGTGTTTTATTAGGGAAAAAATTTAGGCGTGAATAAAATTCCTCCTAATTCAGTGTGTTCCAACATAAATAACTCTGTGTCAGTAGCACCTAGAGTAATTCTGACTGCACTGGGTGACAATGCAGGTTGTCAGCTTTCAAAGGAGACCCCAGCCATGCCTGTACTCCAAACAGTTCAAGAACAGCATTCAATTTACTTTCTGTACATCTTCAGTAGAAATTTCAGGGGAAAATTGACCGCAGGTTAAAGGGTTAACTGTATTCTAGTGTAAGTCATGTAACTACTGCTTTAGTTTTTCTTTATTGTTTGTGTTTAGTTGTATTCTATTTGATAGTTTCATCCACCCATTCCATGCCTTGGTCTTAACCCCTGAACAAAGAAACCTAAAGGTCCAATGTTTGTGGACGTGGAAATGTCATGTTAATGGTACATTACATCATGTGTGAACTCTTATCAATCTTTTATTATACGTCCCTGTATAACCTAACTGCAGCCCCCATTCCATTTGGGAAGAAGACTTTCATGGGTGGGACGTTGTTTGGGACCATAATTTTCTTGGTATCAGGAAAAAGCATGTTCATAGCATGGGAAATGACACAGCTTACTATCACAAGTAATTTTTTTTTGTGTTTGCCAATTTAGCATGTTAATTTAATGCTGTAAAATGACACATGTAAAGCTTAAAAGGTGCAGACAAGACATGCAAAATGTGCCTGTGGTGGTGTGGTGTTTATGTCACATTATAAGGCCCTTAAACGTCTTGGTTAGGTTCAAAGTAATATGATGCTGACTGCAAAACAGGAAGGTACCACAAAACATTACCAAGGTTTCTGCAGGGTTAAACTTATTAAATTAAAAACCTTTTTGAATACCATATACAGACCAATTAAATATATTTCATGGCTATGCCAGTGACAGTATCAAAGGTATCAGTGAGCAATAGTAGGTTGCAAGAGTGAAAAAATTGGAAGAATCAAAGACAGAAATATTTTAGTACAAGGGGTTACTTTTTATGGCATCTTTTGAACACATATTTTTCAAACCTCACACCTCGTTTTTCTTCTTGAACAGCACACATCCAAAGCACAACAGGGTGATATGAACTGGCTTCGTGAGAATGGATTTTGGCATTCTGATCAAAGCTTCAGATCAATACACCACGCTCCAAGCTCCACCAGAAAGCTTAATAATCCCAAGTTCAGCAGCCAAACTCCTAAGTGGGACGCTCACATCGTCTACTTTGTGTATTTGTGAGTGAATACAGCAACACAAAGCTATATACAGGTTTTTCATGGCCACTATGGCTAAATTCTTGGATTCTGCAGATGTAAATGGACACAGCACACCAGATGACAGTAAAGATACTGGCTAATGTTTGCAATATTTAGAAAACTATGGCTTTTTCTAAAGAATAACACAAAGCTTGGGGCTAGTTTGAGTATAGCTGTACTAAAAGCAGGGCTGCACAGTGGAGTAAGTGGTTAGCACTTTCATCTTGCAGCAAGAAGATCCCCGGTTCAAATCCCGGCCTGGGATCTTTCTGCATGGAGTCTGCATGTTCTCCCTGTGCATGTGTGGGTTTTCTCCGGGTACTCCAGCTTCCACCCACAGTCCAAAAATATGCTGAGGTTAATTGGTTGCTCTAAATTGTCCGTAGGTGTGAATGTGAGTGTGATTGTGTGTCTGTATATGTAGCCCTGTGACAGACTGGTGACCTGTCCAGGGTGTCCCCTGCCTTCACCTGAGTCAGCTGGGATAGACTCCAGCACCCCCCATGACCCTAGTGAGGATAAAGCGGTGTACAGAGAATGGATGGATGTACTAAGAGCAGCAATACTTGTGGATGAAGAAAACTTCAACCAGCAGTTTTAGATGCTTTTGTATTTGTTACGTTTGAGTTGAATATCTAATGACATGCAATCATTTTTTATCAATTAAAAGAGCTTTCTTCTAGATGTCAGAGAAAAGACAGTCATAACACTGCCTGGATCTGGCACAGTAAAGTCTTTAACCTTGAACTGCATTCTCAGTTTTTTTTTTTTTTGTTTTTTTTTTTTGGGGGGGGGGGGGGGGGGACATGTATTCTCTGCTGGATTTGGCTTGTTGTGAGAACTTAACAAATAAGTTTCTATGAAAAATATCTTTGCCAATGGATTTACTGTCACTCCTTTTCAGTCAACCACTCCTATTTTGGGTGAACTCGTCACTGTGCTTTCCACATGCAGTGAAAGAGTCATATTTTAACCCAAACCAGGATTTTTTGGTTGAATAAACTTAACCAAGCTTCAAACATGTTGTTACTGCTGTGAAAGAGGAAACCCAAATGGGATATTTTACTAAGGCTAACCATGTTGTTTACTTTAAAGTGTAATTTAGAATACAGTTTTATTGTTCAGGAACATACATTTTTGGGAGACAAGGATGCCTTTAAACTTATACAACTCCTGCTTTATGTCACGCTAAAATCATGTCTAAAACCCTGTACTTTGAAATTAGCCAATAAAACAAAAATTGTAGGTGAGTGTGTCAGACCACGTTTGGTGAAAATTAAGTGTTTTTTCCTTGTTATTAAGTCCATGGGGTGTGTCTATTTGTTTTGCATGAACACACACCACAAGCGAAGTAAGCTGCCGGCACCATAGCTGAGCATTTCCACCTTAAATCTGTAGTATAATGATGATGGCCTTGGTACAGGACTTTCCATACTGTTACTCTTTCAGCAGTAGGTGGGGAGGGATGAGAGGAGCGAGAGTTGGGGGCGTCATAGATCTGCACATTCTAGAAGAAGCAACCGAACAGAGCTACACTACCAGTCAAAACCTTCTACATTGTAGATACATACTGAAGACATCAGAACTATGAAGTAAGATATATGGAATTATGTAGCCAACAAACAATTGTTAAATAACTCTAAACATGTTTTATATTATAGACTCTTCAAAACAGTCACCCTTTGCTTTGATTTCTGCTTTCCACACTCTTGGCATTCTCTGGATGAGCTTCATGAGGTAGAACCTGAAATGGTTTCCCTTCACAGGTGTGTTTCTTGTCAAAGTTCATTTGTGGAATTTCTTCCTTCTTAATGGGGTTGGAACCATCAGTTGTGTTGTCCAGAAGTCATGTTAGTCCACAGTTGACAGTCCTATTTGACAACTGTTCAGAGGAGACTCACCAATCAGACCTTTATGGTCAAACAGCTGCTAATGGCCCTGTCACACTCTAGCGTATAGAGCCAGCGTCTGAGGAACGTATCGAATATTTCGAAAAATTGTTTATACGCACAACTTTTCAGCGTATGCGGTCAATTTTCGGTTAATGACCGTTAGAGCAGGGGCGATTCTAGGATCAGAGGTTTAGGGGTGCTGAGCACCCAGAGGTGCCTGGCCAGGGAAGATAAATTTCTTCATTGTTCTGTATGTTTTAATGCAGTTTCACTCCCACATTTGTGAAAGAAAAGCATCACACTTTTTGAAAAGGTCTGTGACTAAACCATCCAATCTGATAAAGTTTATTTAAATGCTGAATCACAGCAAAGGAGGAATGCACTGGAATCTTAAAAGAAACATATCGTAGTCCTAATTTCTGGGAAAAGACGACTCATTTAGATACAGCAGCTCCTCAACATACACATAAACAGCATGTTTGTTTCTGGAGTGAACCAGCCCCCTATACCAAGCACCAAAAAAACAAAACAAAAAAACAAAAACAAAAATGGACCTAGGACTTATTTTTTGACTTTTATTTGAAATGTGATGCACAGCATTTCTTTCCCTGGTCTGCACGCTCTCATCTCCCAGAGTCTCTCCTTGTTCTCTTCCTTTTATAGTGAAATTAAACAAATAGAAAAAAAATAGATAATTAGGAAAATGTAATGAAGAAGTTCTGTTTAGAATGAAGTCCACTGATATCTGTTAAGTGTGCTTCTGGAAAGCATTTACTGTGGGGAGAACACATAACCTCCATGACATATATGTAAAATTATATTGTGAAAGGATGTTTTTCTTCATTCTCTTAACAGTTACTGTTTTGCTTGCCACTATTCTCTGTTTGTTTTCTTACCTGGTTCTTCCTGACTTAGCACTCTCTCCTCCTTCCCCTTTTTCGTCTCTCCCTCTTTGGACTGACCATCATACACAAATAGATTGTATTCAGCTCGATGAAAAATTACATAAATATGAAAAAATACCAATAAGAATACAAATAAATAATGTCCTCTCTCTCTCTTTGTAATGTCAGTCTAAAGGCAAATAACCAAACAATGTGTTTTATATCTGATAACAGATATAAATACTGATACATTGATCCAACTTACAACATTAGTCTTGATAGATAAACCATTTGATCTTACACTCTTACCTGAACCTGGCTCTTTTCTTCAAAAAAACAGTCTTATGTCCATGATGAGGCTGTCTGTCTGTCCACACACACACACAATAGGAGTTATAATGTTAACGGGCATCCAGTCAGTTAGCTAGTCAGTAGCACCTTGGCTTTAATATTAATTCATGCACTGACACAACAGCTAGCTTCTCTCAGTCCAGTTCAAACAGACACTGACCACCTGTAATGTTTGCTAGCTAGAAAAAAACATAAGCTAACTCCTACCTAACAACATAAACAGTAACTTTTGATTAAATGCAGCAAAAATGAGGACTGGTAATGATAATAATGTGTTGGTATTGAGTGGTAGAAGTTCAAACCAGGTACTCACACCACTACGGTACATTACCTTCTGTGGGGCAGCACTTAGCTCTGCACGTAGAGGCTCAGAGCCCGAGTTGGGAAAGTTGAGCAGGATCAAACCATTTTGAGGCAAGATGGGGGGAGGGGGGTGCTGTATTTTTGTTGTTAAAACATTACGTATCTACCAAGTACTGTATGTTTTTTTTACACTTTTCTGGTTTGTTAAAAGGAGGACATGCAATACAAAAAATTAAAATAAAAATCTTTTAAATTTTAGGGGTGCTGGGATTCAATTTGGGGGTGCTTCAGCACCCCCAAAAATGGGCTAGAAACGCCTATGCGTTAGAGTAACGTGAGCCTAGCGTACCGTCAGCGTATGAGTAGCGTATGAGTAGCGTATGTGAGCGTATGTGATGTGATGTGTATTTGAGTTGGACGTATACCGACGTATGAGTAACGTATATCAGCGTACCTCCGACGTATGAGAAACGTATGCGGAACGTCAGCCTAATGTATGAGGAGCGTACACAGCTGGTGATGTTGGGACCAACCCTGTCCAGCAGTTCATCATACATTTCTGGAGGCATGCGTAGGAAGTTCCTGAAGGCTCGCTGATCTTCATTTCTCAATTCAACCATAAGCTGGTCATAAAGGCCAAATTGATGCTGCCTTCCAATCCAAGGTTTCACCCAGATTGCACGTCTCATTCTACGCCTTCTTCTTCTGTGTCTAGGATACTCAACTGCCAACTGTAACAAATCTTGGTGATGTTGCAGCACAGCAACCTCCATCTCTGAACTGCTGGTACAAAGTGATACAGATTTGGAAATGTGAGACTTTATATACCCCCCATACACTGGAAATACGCGTGTAACACGCATAGGATAAGTTGGCTGTACGCTCAGAACACGTTAGGCATAAGTTGAGTATGTTAGACTGTCGTTAGAACTACCATCATATCGTTAGCCATTCGTTGGACACACATCAGACAAACGTTCATTATACGCTCCTCTAACGCTAGGTTTCCTGACCCACTCAATTTCAACGTATGAGAAGCTTAAAATTTTTTGGCCGTACATTTTTCAGCGTACACCGACGTACCTCGGCATACTAGAAACGTATTCCAGCGCTAGTGTGTTTCAGCGTATGCCTAAAAAGTCCATACGTTCCTCAGACGCTGGCTCTATTGTTACACGGCAGTGGGGACGGGTTTTATTGTTTAGATATTTATTTTTGCATGTGTTTGTAGTTTGAATTGTTTGTTTTCAGTTGTATTGCATGTGTTGATTATTGGTGGTTTGAGTTTTTTCTGATTTTGGAGTGTCCCACTGCCCGTGAACGCCTCTGACGAGGCAATAGATTGCACCTGCCAGGTTCTCCCTTCCTCACTACAGGAGCCAATGGGCGGCAAGGATAGAGGCTTCAAGGTGGTGGAGAGAACTATATGAGCTGCGGAGGACAACAACGGAAAGCGTCCGGCGGGAGAGAGCGTCCGGAGAGGACGGGAAGGACAGCGCGCCTGGAACGAGAGGGTGCCTGGAACGAGAGGGTGCCTGGAACGAGAGGTGTCCTGAAGGAGACCCGGAATGATGTGAGTTAACAATGTGAGCTTGGAAGGAAACCTGGAAGGGGTGGACAAGTGGACGGAGCACGAGTTTGAAGACGGAGGCAGTGGGTAACGCCGAGATGAAGCCGAGAGGAAACCAGAACGTTACGACGCGACATACTCGCAGCGCCAGGGCGATTGAGCTCTGCCTCGGGTGTGAGTAGCCCTTTGGGGCTTTCCAGTAACGTTCTGGTGTGGCTATATCCCCTGGAGTGGGTTGATAAGAGGCTTCCATACTGGCAGTGGGTCTGTGTCTTGCAGGTGGTTTCCCCCGGACACGAGCCAGGCTGAGGAAGATGAGGGCTGAACCCCGGGACTGCTGAACCGTGTGCTCCGCATCCTGCCACCCCTGGATTGACCTTAAAGGGTGGATTTTAACAAGGATTTTAGCTTTTAGCGGTTTTTAACGAGACCCTGAGGTCGCGATGGACTGTTTCCCCTGCTGGTTGCAGACCCGAGGAGCGTAACGTCGGAGCTTGAACTGTACTGTATGAGAAGAATTCATTTTGTAATTAAATGATTGTTTGCCACCGACATCTGGTTTTCTCGCCCTCTGTGTTTTACCGTTGCTGACAAGGTGCTCCACCCGATCGTTAAGAACCTAGTGCAAAACCTTAACAATATTAATAATCTGGTCATTTTCCATTCCAAATCCAAAAAGGAAACCCACTCGGCGGGTGACACTATACACTAGAGTGTGACAGGGCCTTAAGAAACCACCACTAAGTAAAAGCAAGAAGCAGAAGAGATTAGTTTGGTCCAAGAAACATCAGGAATGGACATTAGACCAGTGGAGATCTGTGCTTTGGTCCAAATTTGAGATCCTTGTTTCCACCAACCATGTCTTTATGAGACCAGAAAAAGTGAATGGATGGTCTCTACATGCATGGTTCCACCATGAAGCATGGAGGTGGAGGTGTGATGGTGTGGGGGTGCTTTGCTGGTGACACTGTTGGAGATTTATTCAGAATTGAAGGAACACTGAACCAGCATGGCTATCACAGCATCCTGCAGCGACATGCCATCCCATCAGGTTTGTGTTTAGTTGGACCATCATTTATTTTCAACAGGACAATGACCCCAAACACACCTCCAGGCTGTGGAAGGACTGTCTGACCAAGAAGGAGATGATGGAGTGCTGCTTAGGTCAGATGATCTGACAGTCACCTGATCTAAGCCCAATTCAGATGTTTGGGATGAGATGGACCACAGAGTGAAGGTAGAAGGACCAACAAGAGCTCAGCATCTCTGGAACTCCTTCAAGACTGTTGGAAAACCATTTCAGGTTCTACCTCATGAAGCTCATCCAGAGAATGCCAGGAGTGTTCAAAGCAGGAATCAAAGCAAAGGGTGGTTATTTTGAAGAATCTAAAATATAAAACATGTTTTGACTTATTTCACACTATTTTGTTTACTACAATACTCCATATGTGTTCATTCATAGTTCTGATTCCTTCAGTGATAATCTACAATGTAAACAGTCATGAAAATAAAGAAAAAACATTAAGAAGGTGTGTCCAAACTTTGGACTGGTAGTGCATATCTAAGGCATTTTACGGCAGGAAGGGATTATTCTTTAAACTTCTAAATATCTAACTTTGACACACAGAAAGTAGATTTTTGCACTTAGTATGACTTTAAAGCTCACACTCAGTGGTGCCCCTGCAGGCTCGAGCTGGGATTTTAGCTTCCACGTGCTTGTTCACACCCGTCCACCGTTTGAATGGTTTGTGGCCCCAGGGAGGCTTTGAGGCTGTAGAGCTGCAGTTTAACAAGCTGCTTTCCAAGGAAGCAGCTTCTTCAAACAACATTTTATTTCAGATTTTTTCATCAAAACATAAAGGCTGGATTTTAATTGAGCTCAACTTCAGTGGCTGCTGTAACTAGTTTCAAACTTTATTTTGTTCTAAAATGGAGGTCTAACCAGGAGCAATGGGAATCATAATTATCTAGAAATCTAAAACAAAAAAAGAAAATCATGATAAGGCTAGGAGTAAACATGCAGCAGTATGGCTGCTTCTTTTTATTTTTAATTAACCTCTAAAATGCAGACATCAGAGTTCTCCTGTCGTTCAATTCATTCAGTCCCAGAAACACATCTGATAAGCTTCAGTCCAGTCTGCTTATAACTGTGTGTATCACTCTGTACATGTGAGAATACAGTTTGTTGTACATTACAGACAAAGGTTCATACAATTTCTGAAATGGCAGACGGACATATTGACATCTCTTTATTTTAGGCGGGGGAGTGTAATGGGAAGAAAGGCACCAAAAGGAGGAGAGTTTCCTTCAAGTCACTTGATTCAAAATCTTATACTAAGGTGCTAAGTCATGTAGTTTGTGACTCAAGCTTTAAAACAAAGGGAGAAGAAAAGAGTTTCAGCGTGCATTATCTAATTGCCTAGATTACTGTCAGTCTAACTCAGATTACAACGAAGTACAAGCAACAAATATCAGCATATTCAACACACTGAACACGAACGAAGACAAACACCTCTGTCCAGACGTTTCATTTCCTTTGAGCACATGTGAGTGTTCATTTTACTCTGTCCCACAGGGAATTTCAGCACTGATGGTGGTTTGAATCTTCTCATGTCCAGCAGCCTGAAGATAAATCAATCACCTTTTCTCTGTGGAAGCTTCCTGCGTCCTGTGTGGCACAAACAGACTTCTCACCTAGTTGTTAAACGAAGAAGCAGTCAGACAATGAACCCCAGCTTGTCCTTTGTTCCTTAGTTTAAAGTTCTGCAAAACTGGGTGCCTCTGTCTGATATTAATGGGCTCACTGCTTACAGAAAGAGAATTTCAGTTATGGAGCCATTTCCTATGACCAGATCTGCTGCAAATCTTACAGCAAATATTGGAGAATCACTCACAGGCATATTCTAGTTTCTATTTTAACATATAACAGCAGGCCATGTTGGGGAGCGTGTAACCCCAACATTAAAGACACTACCATTCAAAAGTTTAGGGTCACTTAGAAATGTCTTTATTTTTGAAAGAGAATCATTGTTTTTCAATGAAGATAACATCAAATGAATGATAAATCCAGTGTAGACATAGTTAATGTGGTAAATGACTATTCTATCTGTAAACAGCTGATTTTTAATGGAATATCTCCATAGGGGTACAGAGGAACATTTCCAGCAACCATCACTCCTGTGTTCTAATGCTACATTGTGTTAGCTAATGGTGCTGAAAGGCTCATTGATGATTAGAAAACCCTTGTTCAGTTATGTTAGCACATGGATAAAAGTGGGAGTTTTCATGGAAAATCTGAAATTTTCTGGGTGATCCCAACTTCTGAACGGTGGTGTACGTTTCAATAAAACTATGATCATGGCTTGGAGGAGCTAAAAAATGGTCTCATGCAGAGTTCTATGTGGAGAAGTCTCGGGTCTGTTTACAGAACACTGTTACATCCGTTCAAAGATTTGGGAGTCTCAGTGCTGGCTCTCACACATCAAGCCATCAATGCACAGGGAGCTCAGGGGACACCTCCAGGCTGCTGGGATGGTAATGCTGCTCAAAGTTAGGCTGAAACTTAAAGCCAGCTTGAAACCTGTGACACACACCATGCAGCTGTACCAATCCTGCAGCATGTGGATTTTTGATAAAGACAGTGGCCTATAGGGAGAACTGCTGAGGCTATGCTGAGCCAAATGGCAGAGGATCAAGTGTCCCTCAGTTTGTGCCCCAAAGACATCACATGTACATAAGGAATGAGTCCTAACCCACCAGATTTGCATACAGTAAGAGGTAGAGACACAGTGGAAGAATGAGGAAGCATTCTACTGAGGTGCATTTCAGGAATTAGATCCACAAAATAACATTAAATGTAGTGGCAGCTAATTCCACAGACATCATCCCATAATTAATAAATCAGAATTAAAGATTGCATTTATTATTTATGGTAAATTTCATGACAAAAACACACATTTGCCTTGTTTTGATGGTGTATCTAGAGTGAAAATAGAGCATTGTCTGCTATTTGCAGTGATGTAAATCTAGAGAAAATCAACTGCAAATGTTGAATACATCCAGAAAACACCAGAAGATGTGCAGACAGTTCACTAGTCTTGTACTGTAATGTTACTTTATTCTTCAGCTACAGGATTTTTTTTCAGACAACTTTGTCATTGTTTTACCGCCAGCAATGAAAGGGGAACCAATTACTATAGTAATGACTTTAAAATTCAAACTTTTAATTTAACAGAAACAGATTTTGATGTTTTATATCTTTCACATTTACATAAAAGATAATGTCACGCCCCTTCCAGCTCCGGTGCTGTGGCTCATCAGCCTAATGATGAGCGGCTGTGCTGAATGCACAGCCGGCTCAAATGAGCAATCACCACAGCTCAAAAGCCTGGCTCTGCCAACAGCTCTCTGCTAGGCCATTGCATGTGATTCTCCGTTGAGCCCCTACCCTCTGTTTGGACTCTGTCTGCTCCTGGATTCCTTTGCCTGCTCCGTCTTCCTCCCCTCACCCCGGAACCCACGTCTGCTCGTCCTCCCTCCTCCGCTCCACACACCCCTTGGTCTGCTCTGGATTCAGCCTGCTCCACCGCCCCAGTCACATCCCCGTATTCAGCTTCGTCAACTCTGTCCCTGTCCTGTCCCCCGACTCCCATGGACATTATCGTGAGTCACCTCTCTTCTGTTTAGTTTAGTTTTCATCCCTGTTCTGTTTGTTCCCTGTGCCTCCTCATGTGGAGTGCTTATGTTGAGTTTTTTATTATTGAACCTTATTATTACTTCACCCACCTGCCTGTTTCGCCTGCTGCTTGGGTTCAAACCACCTCGTTCTTAACAGATAATGAATAAAACTCAAAGTGAATTATTTGTTTTATCTTTGCCTTCCTTCTAAACAAGCAGAAACAAAGACAGACCAACGGTTCTATCAGGTGATAATGATGCAAATCAGAAATGGAAACACACACAATAAGGACAATCATACAACCGCTAAATAAATGACTCTCAGAGTGTTTGGTACCTCATTATTGTCATTGAGGATTCATGTGATCAGAAGCTTTCTTTCATCAAATTCAGAGAATACATTTATTAATATTCAAGTACATTTGAGTGAAAACATTCATATGCATGTATTTGACCAACAACAATCGTAATAATGGATAAACCATTAGAAACATCCCTCCATCATTTATACACCACTTATTCCTCATTAGGGTCATGGGGGGTGTAGTCTATCCCAGCTGACTGAGGGTGAAGGTTCACCTGGACAGGTAACAGTCTGTCACAGGACTACACATAGAGACAAACAATCACACTCACATTCACACCGACAGACAGTTTAGAATCATAATTAACCTCAGCATGTTTGTGGACTGTGGGAGGAAGCTGGAGAACCTGGAGAAAAGCCACACATGTAGAGGAGAACATGCAGACTCCATGCAGGAAGATCCCAGGTCCAGTCCAGAACATGAACCTGGATTTTGTAGCTGTGAGGTGACAGTCTCCATTATAAACACTGAAATTTTATTTTAAAATTATGTTTCAGGCAAAGGGAAGTCTAATCACAGTGCACATGCTAAAATAATTGATCTGTTCATGGTTTAAACCTCAGTGTTCTCTAATTTCCCTCCAGACCCCCCTAATGCTGAGCACACCCTGCCTTTTATTTCAACCAGCCTTGTGTTTTCTGTTCACAGCAATCTTTCACACCCTGCAGATCCACAAACCAGCCACAGTGAACTCACACTGAATGACAACCCCTACTCACTTTGTATTTTAACTAAAAGATGTTCAAACAACCATTATCTGTCTGTTCTGAAGTGAAGTTCCTTCCTGATGGCTACAGTTTTACATGACTCTAAAAAAATCTCTTCAACAATAAAAAAAACAAGCCCACTACAGTTTGCAGCACTGACGGTAATTTGACCTGGAACTGTTCTGACCAGCCAGAAATCCATCCCATCATCAGGAGCCAGATTACTAATCATGCAGGTGATTAACTGGCCGTTCCAACCCACTCATACAGCACGACAACAGCTCTGGCAAAAGTTCCATTTTAAAATTAATTTGGACAAAAATCAGGCTGCATATGTTTCTAAAAAATCATTGTGATCTAATGTAGAATAAAGCCCGGCAAAATAGAAAGACATGCTCCAAAAATATCAGTAACATGGAAATACACAGAGGCTGATGGCCGATGAAACAAGCTGTTATTTTACACATGACTGCTTCCCACAGTGAGCTCCACAGAAGCTCCGATGGTCATCCGGTCACTGATCTTTTGTTGAGCCAACTGCATCACACTGTTAAACATTTCCTCAAATCCATACATTGTCTTGCAGGATGAACACAAACTTGCATCTCCTAAACCGTCTCGAAGTTCTTTAGCATTCAGTTCTTTTTCTAGACACACATTAAAACAGTCTAGAATGTTTAGTTTTCTGTAGTAGAATTGGATTAGCTGCAGCTGGGCTCATTTACTACATGTGTAGCCTTAGTAAATACATCGCTAAATTGAAAAATGATGGTGACACAAAATATGGCACCGCTGATGTGAATTAAATATTCCAGTTCATTCCACTAAAGTCCAACTTAATATGAACAAAGTGCTCAAACTCAGCATGCTGTCATTTTTAATGGCACAGGCAACACTTCAAAAAGAAAAGTGTCCATCTCCTGTGCACCGCTGAGAATGTATTTGAAGGGGTTTTTCATCCTGGGTTTCATTTTCCTTATTGTGCTTTATCTGACTGTGCTTACCAGGATGTGGCACCAGCAAAGCAACTTATGTCAATTAGAGTAAACCTTTAAAAGCTTTCCAAATACACTCATATATGACATCAGTTCAAATGTTGGTGCTTTCTGTACCGTCCTCCACTCTGTCTCATGTGTTTTGCTGTGTTATGCTGCACCAATAAATAAATATTGGAAATATAAGTTACATCAAAACAAATATTGACCTCCTTCAAACTACAATAAGCATATAATTTAATAGTGATGGAAACAATCTTTTCAGTTGAATTTTAAGGTACTTGTACATGACATGAGTCATGCATTTTCTTCTCCCTGATAGTTACAGTAAACAGTGGAAGTACACCTCATGTGTCATATAATTCTAAAGTGTAGTACTTGTCATTAATTAAACAGTACAGTATTATGATCAATCAGTGCAACAAAAGCGAATACATTTGTAATGACTGAAAGTAAAACCTAAAAAACTAATCACTTCAACAAAACTGAGTACATCTCTACATCTTCCAGTTGGCCTAACTGCATGGACAAGGTTAGAAAATGATCTGTGAGTTCTGTGTATCTGCATCATAGCTCTCAGTGGAAAGGCATTCCCAGACAAACTGAAAAATGAAATTATAGGACTTCACAAAGATGAATGCCATCAGGATGTCTCCATAGTTCCCCAGGTTGAGCAGGTGACCCATGAACAGCAGCACCGGTTTGAGTCCGACCCACGGCCAATGACTGCATGTCTTTAACCCATTCTTCTCCCCATATTTCCTGTCTCTCTCTCTCCAGTGTGCACTGGAGCCAAAAGCAACTTTAAAAAAAGACTGTTATCCAAGAAAAGCATTTTTGTTTGTTCTTGGCACAAAACTGCAAAACTTTGAGCATGAAAATATATCTGAGGACCACACTGATTGGTCAGATAAAGATAAATCTGTTCAGTTGTGTCTGTCATGTTTGACGTGAGCATAGCCAGGAGTCAACGTGGATCTATCGCCCTGACAGTGACGCATGGAGGTGGGAGTGACGTTCTGAATGGCATCATGAATGCCTGCAGTTACCAAAACACAGACAGACAAGATGACACTCAGTTTGCAGAAGCTTGGCAGGAGCGGAATATTCCAGCATGATAACAATCCAAAGCACACTGCTAATCATACGAATGTTTCTAAAGATCAAAAATGTAAAACCTACAACCTGGACAAATATGTTTTCTGACTTGAACTCAACACAACACCTTTGGAGGATGTTGAATACAAAACAACACACCCCGCTTTTCTAGTTTGCTTTGTAGTGCTCACGAGCAGGGTGTGTTCTGTCTGTTAATAAAGTCAACTTTGTAGTGTAGTTCACTAATATAAATATATGATATAGATCTTATGCTGATGTTGTCCCCTTAGTTTAATATGTACATAATACTCTTCAGTTTTTAGAGTTCAGTGCCTTTATAGTGCCAGTCCAGTCATTTAAAGACAGTTTTAAATGAGGACTGAATCGTTTTTCCTTGATAAATGTTTGAAAAAAGTTTTACTGAAATGTTTTCCAAGAAAAAAATGTTATAAATTCTTTTGACAATACATCCAACAGAGACACTGGCATGGAATTATGAATTTACATATCTGAGTGGGCTGCACAGTGGGGTAGTGGTTAGCACTTTGGCCTTGCAGCAAGAAGATCACTGGTTAAAATCCTGGTCTGGGCCTGGGATCTTTCTGCATGGAGTTTGCATGTTCTCCCTGTGCATGTGTGGGTTTTCTGCGGGCACTCCGGCTTCCTCCCACAGTCCAAAAACATGCAGAGGTTAATTGAGTACTCTAAATTGTCCGTAGGTGTGAATGCGAGTGTGATTGTTCGTCTGTATATGTAGCCCTGTGACAGACTGGTGACCTGTCCAGGGTGTCCCCTGCCTTCACCCGAGTCAGCTGGGATAGACTCCAGCACCCCCCATGACCCTAGTGAGGATAAAGTGGTGTACAGAGAATGGATGGACATATCTGAGCAAATAAACAATGTTCTAAATGAAGATTTTGTCCAACAAATAATTCTCAAATTGGCTCTCACAACTATAATTAAAGAGAGTGAGAGCTACATGAATATTACTGTGACATCCACTAGGCCTATTTTTGATGAGCAAATTGCACAGAAACTGCCAGAAAATCTTTTATTTCCAAGAAATATTTATGTATGATTACATTATTGACTGTAGTTATTACGATTCAAAGGATAACCAACCAATAACGTAATAACTTCATACATTATTGGCAAGTTGTTACATTATTGGCTTTATTACATTTGAAATGGCCAAATTTAATCCATCATTGGCCGGTGTTACGTTACTGGTTGCTCCATGGTCTTAGACCTTCATGGCAGAGGTAGATGAGGTGCAGGCGGACCACTCCCTGCCACATGTGTGCTCACTCAGGCAGTTATCCAATGAACTGTCCCTGCACACTTCCACAGACCTCGCTCACACCCACCAGGGGAAAAAGGAAAAGAAGGAAAAGAGGGGGATGGAGAGGCTGCCTCTAATCAGAGCTGGAGGTGGAGGCCATGACATTTGGACTGACTGTTGTCACACTGAGTTCCTATATGGAGTCTGTATTTTTAACATGAGGTTTTAGTTTAAAATACTCTCCTGTTTAACTTAGAGGTAATGCAGTCATTGTAAAGTGATTCAATCATTTGACATTTAAGTGAAATTGCACAGAGGTGTACTCAGTTCTATTGTTTTCTATTTGTTTTGTTGTTTTACTGTTTTCAATCAAATCAGTTATTGCACAGGAAACGTCTTTCTACCACCAGATCACCGTCACTCATCTGTTCCTGTCAGGAATCGTCCTCAGACCTCCAGGGACCTTAAAATGAGTGAACACTGTGGAGAAATGGGACTTGTTTGACAAGGACAGTTGGAAAGTGACTTGTTGAAGCTGGTCTGAAGCCACACAGAGCAGGAAGAAGCATCAAGGAAAGGCAGAGGAAAGCCCCATTACTCTCTGCTGGGATCACAAGGATTGGACTGATGATGATTGGGCTGAGGTTCTCTTCAGGGATGAATCCAGTTTAAAGTTGATGTCCACTCCAGACAAATTACTGGTTAGGAGAAAGCCTGGAGAAGCTACAAACCAGACTGTCTGCCCCTACAGTAAAACATGGGGGTGGATCAGTGACCATCTGGGGTAGTTTCAGTCTGGGTGGAACAGGGACAATGAACCAGGTACAGAACTACTCTATAAAACAATCTTCTTCCATCAGATGGAAAGCTCTTTCCTGCCTCCAGTGACTTGATTTTCCAACAAGACAAGGTCAGTTAAAGCCTGGATGGAGAACCAGAACATGGGAATGAAACCGACAGAGAAGAAAACATGGAATCCTAAAAGCTGTTTTTGGCAGAACAATGCCATAGATGCTGATGGAAGAACTGAAGGGATTTTGGTTGTTATCAAGAAAACCATGGAAATGTCTGATATCAGCTCTGAAATTAAACTCTTATGAGCTATTTTGTTGTTGTCATTATATTTGTCCCAACAAATGTACCTTTAGTGGTACCAGGCTTTACAATGAACAAGAAACTGAAGAAAACAAAGGAGGTCTAATCATTTTTCCTGTGACTAGCAGTGATGAGAATAAACAGTAGATTAGAACAGTAGGCTTAAATATTCTCCACTCCCCCTTTTTTTTCTCATTTTATTATTTGAAAGCTTTAGTTGTTTTACAGGTTCAGATTAATATTACAAATTATAGTCTTAAAATAAATAATGATCCCCAGAGTGTAACTGTTAAGCTACCCAAAGTATAATTCAAATGATAATTAAAATTAGAGCTGGCTTTATCAGTAGTTTTACCATTTAAGTAATGTACTCATGAATGCACCAGTTATCACAGTCCACTAAATGTAGGGCTCTAAAGACGGATCTGAATAACGCAGCTTTTAAATATGTAAACGTTTCAGTACAGGACTTTTACAGCAACAATATATTTTCATGCTGCTGTACTTCCTTTTCCAAGTGTGGCATCTGAGCACCTGCCAGAAATCCGCCTAATAGATTAGCTCACTGCATCTTTTTCCAGGGTAACTTGCAGGCTGTGAAGGATATTTGGTCAATTCCATTTTTTTTAATATCTCTGGGTTCTACTCCAGGTTCCCTGAGTAGCAGCTGAACACAGAATGCCTTAAAATGGTCTGGTACACATCCAGAAGAGAGAGACAGCTATTAATAACAGAGAGCACAGTGGAGCGTATGGCCCCTATTATCTCTCTGGACAGTCTAGTGGGGATAATGTGAAGGGGACTGGGTGAGGGGCTCATGTGCAACTCAGTATTCATAAGAGCATGCAACGATATTAGCCGAAAGCAACTCAACACATTTAGGCAGAAATCAGGTGCAGCAGAGGCCCACAGCTGAGACAGGATGTATGATGTTACCTTAGCCCTCATACAGTCCATCTTTATGACAGTGAAAATAAGAAGTTTGGTCACAATCAGTGAGGTGGAGAAACATCTGAAACCTTCAGAACCCATGTTCTCTTTTTTGCATGTTGAACTCAGGAACAGATTAGCTTTTATTTGGCAAATATGTTTTTCTTTTATTCAGTTTATTTAATAAATACCAAGTAATTTTAAAAAAGCACTCAAATTCATTCACACTTCGATCAAGTATCATTTACATAAGAATCAAACTCAGCTAAACAATCTATGCAAACACAGCTATACATACACCTACATATTAATACAGGCATGCAGACAATACAATAAAAAGGACAACAAAGACAACATAATGGGTAGCAAAGCTAAATATTATGGCACCTAAAGCTATTTGGACAGTTAAACTGCATTTCCATGAGGTAGATATTTTATAAAATGGTATTTGATCAATAGACAAACACATATAATGCAACATGAAATAAATATTTTGTAATGCAGTAAATGCATCAGAACCACTGTTAGGATCCACTTTCTTTAACTGGACCGAGCTCAGCTGCTCTCTTTTTTGTTACACGAACTGTTGTGTTTTTTAGGTGGGTATAAAACTGCTACAGAAATGTCTCCAAAACATAGAAATTGTTTTTTTTAAAAATGTATTTTCTGCTTCATTTTCCCACACATGAAATTACTGGGATCACCAACCTGCAGGTAGCTTCTTTGAGGCTAAGTGGCTTCATGCATCCACTACAGATGACCTTGGAAGTGGCTCATTAAAGCAAAAGCAAATAAGGTGAAGTCAGTTCAGAAAAAGTTCATGCTTTGCTTGTTTGCTCAGGGAAGGCCACCCTTTTCTCCAGATCAGCAAAAGAATCCTAAAGTCCTAAAACCGTTGGAGCACATGGAGAGAAAAATGCTGCTCTTCGAGGAACAGGAATTTGCTGACACATGGAGGACTCTGTTTGGATTCCAGGCCCAGACACTGTCAGTCAGTTCAGAAAGCTAATGGAGAGCAAACTACTTAATCACTTTATTATCATTTAGAAACTGACAAACTGAGTCCTGTGTAATATTCTCCTTTGCAAGTGGTTTGGCTGTCCTTATTTCAGCTAAATGCCATTTACTCTGACAGTTTGTTAGCTGAGGCAATTGAATACGGAGCAAGGTTTGACTGTATCCTAATGTCTCCTGTGGTAAAATATGTGACGAAGTGATTTTGTGGGTAGCTGACAGTTTTCCAGGAATTCATACAGCAGTACATAAATATTTATAGACTGTTAATAGGTCACTATAATGTAGTTGTAGGTAAATATCACATGAGCTGCTTCTCTCTCCAATATCTCCTAATCTGGTCTTGAAACTGGCATCTGAACAAACAAAAAGTCATGGTTCAAATTTTCAGTAACAAAAACGTCACTGTGTGTCATGAAGAGCTATGAATGTAGAGTTTTGGTCGAAGCCTGGTTTGACCAAATGCAGGGGTGTCAAACATTCAGCCCAAAACCAGACGTCCAGAGGGTCCAATCCGGCCCACTGGACCACTTTGTAAAGTGTAAAAGTTCCAGAGAAGACATTAGCAAATAATACATTAATAAAACTGTAAATCTGAAATAATTTCTAAACCATGACAAGTTGTTTTGATCATAAAGTAAAATATTAGATTGTTCATTGTGCTTTTGCCATTTTGTGTCTAAATTTTGTAATATTTTGTCTGTTTTTTTTCTTTTTTGTCTGACTTTTGTCATTTTTCTCATGTTTTTGTTATTTTGTTTCTCGTTTTTGTCGTTTTTTGTTTCTCATTTTTGTCATTTTGTTTCTCGTTTTTGTCATTTTGTTTCTCGTTTTTGTTACTTTGTTTCTCGTTTTTGTTATTTTGTTTCTCGTTTTTGTCATTTTGTTTCTCGTTTTTGTTATTTTGTTTCTCGTTTTTGTCATTTTTTGTTTCTTGTTTTTGTCATTTTGTTTCTCGTTTTTGTTATTTTGTTTCTCGTTTTTGTCATTTTGTTTCTCGTTTTTGTCATTTTTTGTTTCTCGTTTTTGTCATTTTTTGTTTCTTGTTTTTGTCATTTTGTTTCTCGTTTTTGTTATTTTGTTTCTCGTTTTTGTCATTTTTTGTTTCTCGTTTTTGTCATTTTGTTTCTCGTTTTTGTCATTTTGTTTCTTGTCATTTTGTTTCTTGTTTTTGTCATTTTGTGGTTCCTTTTTGTCTCATCTGCGTTTTTTCTTATTTTTCTCATTTTGTGTTTTTGTTTTTTCTTGTTTTTGTATCATTTTTGCTTTTTTGTGTTTTTTTTGTCACACTTATGTTGTTAGTCTATTTTTTGTGGTTTTGTTTCTCACTTTTGTCATTTTTTTCTCTTAATTGTGTTGTTTGTCCATTTTTGTCATGTTGTAACTTTTTCATTTGTTTTGTCAGCTCAGTTCAGTTTTTATTTATATAGTGTCAATTAAAGTCAAAATATCTCAGGACACTTTACAGAACCCATATGCCTGACCCCAGAGAAGCCCTAAGGCCACAGTGGGAGGAAAACACCCTTTTAACAGTTTCTTTTTTGTTTTGTTTCATGTCGTTTGTCTCATTTTTTGTTGTTTTGTTTCTCGCTTTTATCGTTTTGTGTCTCATTTTTTTTTAAATATTTTGTCTTGTTTTTATTGTTTTTTTGTCTTTTTTTGTCTGACTTTTCTCGTTATGATCATAAAATAAAATCCTATATCGTTCAGTTTCAGATGACTAAATGTTGTGTTCCTTTGTAGACACTCTGTGATCTGGAAGTTGTAATGTGGAAATGATAAACTGAGGATGAATGTTGATGAAATGTAAACTTAATTTTCTTTAGAAATTTCAGCTTGTTCATAGTGTTTTGTAAAAAGATAATTCCTTTAATTTGAACATTTTCAAAATGTACATTTTTGCACAAAAGCAAAGGAACCATTAGGAGTTGTGCTTATTTATAGCTTAGTATGCTGTAATTTAACTGATCTGGTCCACTGGAGATCAAACTGGGCTGAATGTGGAACCTGAACTAGAATGGATTTGACAGCCCTGGCCTAATATAACCTGTCAGGTGGGTTGGAACTCGTAGCCCCTAGATGTGGCTGTGTTTTAGGAGATCATGTAGAGTAACTGTTGTGTTATTCCTTCCTTCCTGCTGGGAGACACAAGAGCAGCATATGTGTATTAGAGCTCTGTGCCGCTTTCCCTCTCAGCTCTCCTCCCTCCTGTGACTGCAGCGTGTGGGTGAAGCAGAACAAACAGGGCCACTTTCTATGTGTGTGGATCTTCTGTTGACTTTGGGTTATTCTGCACATGTGTGGCATTTTGCTGCAATTACTGTTCAAGTGGCAGTTGTAGCAGTAAGTAGGAATTATGATTGGTCTATGTACGGGAGGTGAGGTGACTGTCTCCATCATTAAATCATCGTCTGTAACCAGCATCAGTGTTTACCCATCTACAAATTAAACACACCTCCACATATTCATTTACAGATAAATTATCGGCTCCTCCCTAATTAAAGTTAAGAGCTGTGGGCACTGCACTGTTACAACTGATCGGATGCTATGACTGTATTTCCATCCCTCAGTACTGCAAGAAACTCATGTCTGTCTTCAATTCTGCTACAATCCCAACAAGAGAGAACTAAATCTCAAAAACCTAAACTCAGGATCATTTAATAGACTCTAAGACAACAAGTTCATTCAAAGTTGCATGTTAAAGCGAGATAACGATCTTTCTGCTTCCAGATATAGCGTGTGACTGCAATGCAAAGTGACAGCTGAACAGAAGAGCTGCTATATCTGAATGCACCGCCAGGAATTATTCACAGATCACGCTGTGATTTTAACGCCACTAAAACTCTCAAATGTGTGTTTCATTATGATGCATTAGCTATGTTGTGCAAGTTTCAAGTCTCTGTGAGTTTATTTTGATAGCGCACAAAATTGAACTGAAACCATGAGATCCCTGTAAGGCACTTAAAAATGATAGCTCCACATACACAAATGTTTGTAAGTCATTTAGGCTGTGAGCACAGAGGATTTACTGCGCAAATCACGGCTACGGTCCTCAGCACAGTTTAGAAGAAGTTTAAGGAGTAAGATGGGAAACTTTGTACATTAGATAGAAGTGGCAATGGTTTACTATCGCAAATGTTACCATGTATAAACAGCATTTACACCATGTATAAACAGTATTTATACCATGTATAAACAGTATTTATACCATGTTTAAATAGCATTTTTACATGGTAACATAGTGACTGGTCACAGAACCATCCACTTCTCTGCCTCACACCAAACTCACAGTGCCAATACTGCAGTGCACATAGTGTAAGATGAACAGCATTATGTAAATCATTACCCTTTATTCAAACCAGATAACCTATGCTCTAAACTGAAGTCAGTAGGAGTCCATGCTATTGACTTTCTAAGCGTTTTTTTTTTTTTAGCATAATTTGCTCTTTGATACCTTCTGCCATGCTTGAGTTATTCCATTTGAGTGATTTGACATTTAATAAATTTGTATTCTAGTGAAAAGTGAGATTGTTAGCATCATGTCTTCCTCCTTCTGTCAGAGCAGAAAGGCCACTGAAGTCACACACAGGGGTCAGTGTACGCCGAGGTCCGAGTTAACGTTGGTTCAGTGTTGACCAGGACAAACATCAGGGCAGTGCACTGCTCACAACACAGCAGCACTCTCCCTGAAAAAAGCTCTTGTCTGGGCAGATATTAATACTTGACCCTCGGCTCTTTTGAAAAGGGAATATAATGTTGGCAACTCATCAGTCAATAAAAAAGTAGCCACATTTTGCTACCAGTAAACAGAAGCAACAGTGGAAGGCTGCAGTAAGTCGGTTTGTGAGGTTAGTCGCTGTAGGTTCAGCTTCACGTCTTATCAGTCCCTCTGCATCAGTCTGCCTTCCAAACTGCTGATATGTCAGCATCATGACGTAACCCCTCTGCAACTAACCCTGCAAACTGGGTTTACGTGTGTACAGTACAGTATCTGAAAATCTTGCTATCTAAAAAGGCAAAGAGAACGATGATCTTAATTAAATCAGTAGAGTATGTTTCAAACAGAAGTTCTCATAAGTTTTCCCGCCTACATAACTGAGCGGATGCTGCTCTGTCTGCTAGTCGTGACTGATCTGATACTTCTGAACAACTTGGTTTGAATGCAACGCTAACAGACCGATCCACTTGACCCCCATCAACACATCTGAACACTTTTTGGTTGCCCTGGGTCACAAACAACAATTTCACTCTGCAAGAAGCTCCCTTGTCAGAGCATACACCAGTCCAGCATCAGCTTTTCCTGGGAAACCTCTTACTGCTACCAGACTTTGTGATCAGGAGTCATGCAGGGTCAGGTACTGTTTTCTTCAGAACTTTTTATGATGTGCTGTTCTTTTTAGGGCTCCGTTCCTGTGGTTGCTCTCTCCCACTCACTGCTGTTGACAGTGTCATTTATGTTTGCCATAGAAGTATCATTTTGACATATTGTGCAGCATAATGTACTGATATTGATACTGTTAGTGCTACAGAGAAAATAGTTACATTAGCACTGTGATGAAGTAGCAGTATGGATGTTTATCTCTCTCTACAACAGCAGTATTGACAGTAGGAGTGGTGGTGTAGTAATAATTGCAGTTATATCAACAGCTGTAGATGTGGTAGCAATACAAGTAGCAGCAGTTTGACTCATCAGTGCCATCATCAGTGGGTTTAGTAGAAGCAGCAGTAACAGTGACAGAGGCATCAAGACTAGTAGTAGACAGTAGCATTAGTAGTATAAGTAGTAGTATCAGCTGCTATACTAGTGAGCAGCTGCATGACAAAGACATACAACACAGTGGTACAACTGATAGTAGTGGTAGTAGAAGTGATAGTATTAGTGCCAAAATGTTTAAACTGTAGGTTCTACAAAGCGCTTCATCACAATCAGAATCAGCTTTAATGGCCGAGTACGTACACAACATGCAAGGAATTTGGTTTGGGCTGTTGGTGTCACCCTAGGAATATGGAAGAGAATAATAAAAAGAAACTATAGAAAGAAGAACAGGAAAAAATAGTAGTAATAAAAACAAACATAACATAATGTATGCAGATATTCATAAGCTAGAAAGGAATATATGAACACAGTAGTGCTAAATGATAATTACTACATGATGCTACAGTGCAAAGAACAGAGAATGCTGTTCAGAGTGCAAAAATTACCGCACATATCTATTGGTATATTGTATATTGTACAGGAGGAATGGCTCAGCTGTTTATCAGGGTGATGGCAGTGGGGAAGAAGCTGTTCTCGTGTCCGGTGGTTTTTGTGTACAGGGCTCTGTAGTGCCTGCCATAGGGGAGGGTGGTAACAGTTTATTTCCAGGGTGAGTGGGGTCTCTGATGTTTCCTGCCCTCCTCCTGGTTCTAGTACCAGTACAGTACCAGTACCAGCACTCCTGGTATTTGTCAGATGTGTCTCATTCACCCATCCAGCCAGTGGTGACAGAGCTGCAATTAAAGGTGCTCACCTACCACTGGGAACAGCGTAGAGGACCCTGGGATCAAGTGGACAAGCCAGCCTCCCAGTAGACCGTATATTTAAAAAAAAAAACTACTGTAGCCTCCATGACATCAACCACTGACATGCAGGCTTATGTTTGGAAGCCTTGAGCTTAAAATTCAATCACCAGCCTTTTTCTCTTGTAAAAGCATAATGAGTGAAGCGTGGCTCTGACTGAGAACTCCAGGACAGTACAGATGGTGATGTGGAAGCAACCTGCCAATCACACAGTTGGTTTAAAACATACCCCAGTTTGGGTTGGTGAGGCAGACACCCTCTGTCTTTTTAAGACTACGCTAAAACTTTCCTCTTTGATAAAGCTGAAGTCAGGGCTGCTAAGGATTCCTCAGACTGTCCCATCAGTTACGTTGCTATAGGTTTAGACCTTCCCATGATGCACTGGGCACCTCTCTTCACTAACTTTGTGTCTTCCCTCTGCAGTAGTTTGTATTTTGTTCCCTCTGCAGCTATTTCTGGACCTGGAACTACTCGTCTCTGATCTACAGCTACAGCAGTAGTGGTAGAAGTATTACAGAAAGCAGAACTAAAGCAACTGTGACATCAGCGGTACTGATTGCAGTAGCATTTGAACTAAAAGTGGTAAAAGTAGCAATTACAGCAGTAGAGGTAGTAATAATTGTAGTTTCAGTAGTAGTGATTGCAGTAGACGTAGCAGTTGTAGTGATAGCAGTAAAAATCAGAAGTGGTCGTAGTCGTGTGGCATTAACAGAATAAAAGACAGCACAACTATCAAAAAAGCGGCAGCAGCACCGGTTTTAGTCATAAGAGTAATAATGGTAGTAGCATTTGAAGTAACAGTGTGTGAGGCGGCAGCAGCATTAGTCAGCTATTCAAAGTGTCAGTATAAAAATATTGGTTTGAGCTTTGAAAGGCTGCTATCAGCGGAGAGCCTGTTTGATTGTGTCACCTTCACAGCGATGCCGGATTTGAGAAAGAACAAGACAAATACAGCAAAGAGAGCGGAGGGAGAGAGACAGAGGAAAGGCTGGTGGCACTGGAAGATGTTTAGTTTGCTGCTGCAGATGCTGTGCTTTGCTGCCGCTGGCCAGTACAGACGCAGCAAACCAATACTGCAACTAGTTATACTTGTACAAATACACACTCTCCCCCTTCTCATATAAATACAAGATTGTGCACTGGTGTGAGAGAGGGAGATGGATGGAACCACGTGATGTTACAGAGCATACAGTGAGCCTTTTCAATACTTCAAAAACAGTGTGAAAAAGAACGACAGGGTCCCGGCTGTGCAGAAAGACCACACTGCCCTCTAGTGCCCGCTGAAGGTAAAACACTGGGAATACTGCAGATGATTTCATTCCTCCCACTCCAACAAGATAACAAGTGGTTTCACTCTATGACACTTTGTTTTGTTGTCTGGCTCCTCTCTCTCTCTCTCTCTCTCTCTTTCTGTCCCTCTTCCACCAGTCTTATCTTCTGTGGATTTTGATTCTATTGTTTGACAGGGCTTTATGCTTCGAAATTTCAAGGATGTCCTGGCTCTGTCTGCAGTACACTATGAAACTGTTAACGTCTGCCAGCTTGATTTCATGTGGCTCACACTGTGACTTTACTTCAGAGAAATATGGCTATGCAGGTAACTAAATAAATGGGGAATGAAGCACCAACACCAGAGCTTCTATGTGTTGTTATACGTCGTGCTATGTGTTATGAAAACCGTCTGATGTGACTCACACCAAGCCCTGCGGTGAGCAGCTGTCCTCTGTATAGAATCATATGCAATATATAGATCTGTTTCACCCTGCTGTGTGAAGCCGCATTTGTTTGTTTGTTGTTTTAATATTAACAATGGATCCAAAAACTGTGTGGAGAGTAAAAGTGCAGGCCAGTGACAAACTGATTGTCAAAGTGAATTACCAGATATATTAACCTGTTTTTGTTGTTGTTGTTGTTGTTGTTGTTGTTGTTGTTGTTGTTTTAGCATTCTTGTGTTTTGCTTCTTTATTTCTTTTTGCCAGGCATCTGATTAGGATGCTCCACAGGTGACTTCCTGGTTTTCTGTGCATGTCCAACTGGGATGAAACCCTGGGTTAGACTGGGAGCTTGCTTGGTGGATTATATGTATGTCATGTGGTCCAGGAATGCCTCAGGCTCCCCCAGGTGGAAGTGGAGAATGCAGCTGGAAGAGGGATGTCAACAATGTCCTGTTTAGCCAAAACCTGTCTCTGGACAGGCAGAAGAAAATGGAAGAAAGCAGAATTAGGAACAGGAATGTCATCTTCACACATAGTCAGCCAACTGGTTTGTAAAATGTAAAATTTAAAAGCAACACAATGTCGTCATGAGTCCAGTCAGATGAGGTGTCATTTTGTTCTGATTATCTGGCAGGCTGTAGAAGCTCCAACAAAAAGGTCATGCAAGCTGGTGAAGCACTTAGCAGCTAAAGAGACAGACATTTTTCTCAGCTAGCCTGACAGCAGAGATTCATTACTGAGAGCGTATTATTGAGGTGAACATGACAAACCCTCCTAGTGAACATCTGTGTCACATGTGTCTGCTGAATGTATGAACAAGCAAATCTTTGCTAACATGTTTGGAGCTGGATCCGTGTTGTTTTCTGTCTGCTCTGCTGCCCATAAGTGTACAAAATAATCTAATGATGCAGCTTTAATAAATGTTGCAAAAACACAAAATATACAAAAATGCATTAAAACATTAAAACTGTATCACAGTTACACTGAAATAATGTAAGTATATGCACTGCTACCTACTGTCTCTTCAACATACCTAAACATACAATTACTAAAGCCTGCAGTGCATGAATTTAGCAGAAAGTATTTCATATGTATGCGGTTTAACTATGTTTTTCCTTGAAAACGCACAGCTCAAAACTTTTTAAAACCCCTAAAAAGAAACATAACTTTTTGACTTTAAAGCCCACATAATTTGTCATTTTTTGGTTCAGCACTATTCCCAAGTGCCCCTTGATGCTTCCACCAAACCTCTGGAGAACTGACTCTAAAAAGAAAAAGAGACTGTGTTTTAATTACTCTCTGCAGTGCTGAGCTTCACCAGCCCAAAGCAGAATATACAGATGATAGTGTCAGTTTTAAGGCAAACAGGCTGGGATCTGGCAGCTTTAACTGCAGTCAAATTAATGCCCCTGCTAGAATAAAACCCTAAATACCTCCACAACCCTCACATTCAGGGCCTTCCTCACTTCACTGCTGGTACATCATGATTTTCTGGAGAGAAATATAAAAAAAAGCAAAGAATGTGGCTGACATTATTACATACCACACATATAAAATGTATAAATATAACTGCTTTTTATTTGTTGTTCACGGCTACCTCATTGCATACAGCAGAGACCTGGTCCATTCATTTATGTCCTCTGTACTGGACATTTGTTTTTGATCCCTATATTTTGACTCATTTGAGCTACCCTACTAAACTCTGACATGATTATTAACAGAAGACATCCTGGCCTTTCCAGTGATGTGTCGTGACGGGGTGGGATGAGGGGAACTTTGTTTTTATGCTGAGACAAAATGGAGACTGCAGCCAAATGTGTCTGCCAGGAAAAGAGAAAAGTTAAGTCAAAAACTGTTGAGATATTGTTATTTTACTGATGGTAATTATATACTTTCTTGTTTATGAATATGTTGGGAATTATAAATTGGGGTCAGAGTTCAGTTAAACTTTTTATCAAGAAAAATAACCTCTCAGCTGTAATGGATATGATTTAATGGGGTTAGCTAATTGCTATCTAGCTAATTTGTTCTTTGTTTACATTCAAATTTCTGTGCAAAAACACGTTGCTTTGTGGGGTAATAAACACGTCAAATGAAAAATAACTAATGTAATAAATAAATAGTTGTTTAACCATTTAACTTCTTATTTTTACACTATTATTTAATTTAGTTTCTTAAAGTTTCATGAGGAAATGGACTGACATTCTTGTCGGCCTATTTTCGAAGTGTCGTTGTTTTGTTTTTCATGGCAAAATTGTTCTGTTGTCTCTAAAATAAAAATATTTTTCATAAAATTCTAAATTGTGACTTGTTGTTTTAGCTCCACAAAGGCAGGAAATCACAAAAATGTTGATTGAAAGATACTTATTTCCCTCGGTTCTCAGGGGGTTATGAAGTCACAGCACAATTATTTCTCTGTACTGTTCTGCTTTAAGCAATACTTGCTTCTAATGAAACCCAGCGTTACAGTAAGTATATGCAGTAGGTATGTGGACAGCCTGAGGGAAGGTGGGCACACCAAATATTTATCCCACGTCATCAAAAAGTAACTCCTGAAATGCATTTGGTGTCTCAAATTAGTGCAAAATATGGTAAATTTCTCTTCAATACACCACTCGTGTGCAGAGCTCACCACCGGCCGTTAGGGGCCTCTGGTTATGTCAGGGCCAGGTCAGGTGATATTAACAGAATAAGAACCCGCTGTTGGCGGGATTATCGCTCATTCATTGTTGTTCATGCTGGAGTGGATGTACTGAGCTGTTCTGCCCGTTATATGTAAGTGATTCTCTATTATCCCTGTTCTGGGGAAAATGAAGGCTTTAGCTTACGTTTCTGCCTCTGTATCGTTTTAGGGTTTCTTCATCGTTGTCATTAAAGCATCTGTCTGACATCGAGAAGCGTATTTCTTCATCGTGTAGTAAGTTTTTAACAACAACGAGACGGTTTGAGTCTTTCTGAGCCCATTCTAAGGGTTTGTCATTATTTCTAGCAGAGATTGGGATACAGAGACTTAATTAAAAACTAAATATTTCCATCAGGAGTTGATACTGTTAAGCAACACAAACCCGGATGCTCTTCTGTGTTATTTCACCTTTTTCATGAACAGTGCTTCCTGCCATTAGATCTGCAGTCAAACTGAGCAGAGTGCTGGATGCAGGAAGCTGAGACTTCCCAGTTCTTTTCTTGAGTTATTCCTCCAGCCTGCTTGCTGACATGGTACTTGGATATGCTTGGATGTGCTGGGAGCTGAAGCAGCTCCCAGAGAATGTCAACAGGTCCTCCAGTTTGAACGACCTCTGAATGTGTTACCGTCCACACTGGAAAATAAAACACACATATTAGGAATAAGGCATTAGAACACAGACATGATTTACCTCTGCTTGTGGAGGTCCAAGCCAAACAAATAATGGAACACATATAACAAAGAATGATGGCACTTCAGTTCCATGTTTACAATAATTATCATACAGTTAATGTTATGGATCGACTGGTAAAATAAACATCGGCTGTGCCCAGAATCAATTGTATAGTTCGCTACATTTTTCATCAGCCATTTAAATTGAGTGTGCACACTCACAGCATGTGAATTTATTCACTCAGTATTCTACAGTGGAATGAAACGTGTAGCATAGCACTTACTGCTCAACAGCTGGTAATGATGCAAAATGACGATGGCTAGTAAACATCTAAAATCTCAATCTGCATGTACAATAGGTTGTTCACATTTTTGGTGTCCATCATATGTGTAAAGTCAATGAGTTAACAAGATTTCAGACATATTTATTTCTCTATTCTCTGTCACCTCATGTCCTCGCTCCCCATCTGTCTGCTTGTGGCTTGGAAATCTATCTTCCCATGCCATCTTGAAGGACATCTGAATACCAAAAAATTCATCTGGAGAAGAGAGGTGGCTTGTGATGGTTGGAATATACAAACCGTGACAGCAGCAGCAGCAGCAGGACTCTACAAAGTGTTTCTTTTGTGTTCATAGAGTCCATGTGTGTGTGTTAAAGAATAAAAATATCAACGTACAACATCCATACATTATCATGACATTATGCCTCATTGTGAATTGAATTATAATATAGAAACTGTTAGTTTTCATCAAAGAAAGACCATACCAAACAGCAGCAGACGGATCAGACAATGAACAGATGATGCAGCTGTGCTACACGTCATTTATAATTAGCATTGCTTTACAATGTGGCAGGGATGTCTTGTTTTGTTCACTGCCTGTTGCCTTGACTCCTGTCTGCTTATGTCTCTTCCTGCCTCCTCCTCTCAGAGGGAGTAAGATGTGAGGAGAGGAGTTTGAAGCAAGAAATGAAAAGTGGCCTCCTATGTACAGTAAATGGTGTCTATTCTGTCAACCTACTGACTCTGACCTCTTCACTTCTCATACCTTACATCTATATGTCTCCTCACTTTGTCCTTTGCTGCTGTCATTAGGATAATGTGAGGTGTCTCGGTGTGGAAGGGGGACATGGACTCACGTCGTCAGCTCAGAAATGATCGATTATTAGTTTCAGTTGGAATATAGGCAGGCAGTATGTAAGATGGAAACAACCTCAGTCCTAAAACCAATATGTAGCGAATGCTATCCAAACTGGGCTGCACATTGGATCGGTGGTTAGTGCTGTCGCCTTGCAACTAGAAGATCCCCGGTTCATGTCCCAGCCTGAGATCTTCCTGCATGGAGTCTCCATGTTCTCCTGTACATGTGTGGCTTTTCTCCAGGTTCTCCAGCTTCCTCCCACAGTCCACAAACATGCTGAGGTTAACTGGTGATTCTACATTGTAGGTGTGAATGTGAGTGTGATTGTTTGTCTGTGTATGTAGTCCTGTGATAGACTGTTACCTGTGCAGGTGTCCCCTGCCTTCACCCTCAGTCAGCTGGGACTCCAGGCCCCTGTGCCTCTAATGAGGATTAAGCGGTGCATAGATAACAGATGGATGCTGTCTAAAATGGTCAAAGGTGGACCTGCAGTGTCTGTTTTTGGTCCTGGGGTGGGACTTGAGCTGGTTTTGCTCCAGCACTGAATAGTTTCAGCTGAACACTGAGAAGCAGCATTTAGTTTTTCTGCTCCACATAACTGGAACAAACTCCCAGAAAACTTGAGGTCTGCTCCAACTCTCAGGGCTTAAGACTTCTCTACTGGCTGCTGTCTTTAATTAAATTTAATTTGTGAGAATATATTCATATCTTGCTGCACTGTGGTGTTTGTTCTCCTGTTTAATCTGTCTTATTCTATTTTGGCTTATTTTTATCTTATATTTATTTCACTCTTTTAAAAACCCATTCATGTGTGTCTCTTTGGTTTGTCTCAAGTTTCTTTCATGTCTTGTCTTATTGCCTTTTATGTCTTATGTAAAGCACTTTGTATTTCCTTGTTGTTGAAAGACACCAGACAAATAGGCTTGTGTTGCCTTGAAGGGAGGGTTTGAGGGGTAAAGGCTTGCCTGTCTTTTTAGACCATTTCGTAAAGCTTTCTGTCTTGGCACTGAGTGTATCTCTGTGTATCAAATTAACATGTTAAGAGTTTTCTTTCTATTAAAATAATCCCTTCATGCCATACAGTGGTTTAGATGTAATTCTACACTTTCACTGTCATGTTCAAACTGGGAGTCATTTCAAAAAAGACAGCAGAGAGTAAACAATAACAAATAATATAAATAAATAATACAGAAAGCCCCAGACAGCTGGTTCACAGGACTGATTCTTTAGGTTTCCTACACAAAACACAGGAGTTGACTGCCTCTGTTACCAATGTTATAAGATGTGGAGGTTGAAGAACAGGAGATGTCTCAGCTACTTTTATTCAGCTCCATTTTTTACTCCGTCATCTCAAAGCAGCACACAACAACTTCCTGCCGCCCAAACCTTGGAGAAAAAAACACCGTTTTTGTCCCTTCAAAATGAAACTGTCCTTTGTGTGTGAGACCTATACATAATGTGCACCACAAAGATAGATTTTCACCAGTCTGCCACCTCATCCACTCGTCGCCTTGTCATTTCTAAATCAAATTCCAAGAGAATCCATATCTACATCTGTGTATTGCAGGACTTTGCAGCTCACAGAGAGAATGTTAGTCTGGAATCAGCAGCAGGTGTGACTGTGTGATCGCTGGACATCACAAAAAAGTAATCCTGATTCCCCTCCCTTCTCTTCCTTCTCATGTCTGAGGCTGGTGTTGCTGCTTGTACTTCAGTGAATCAGTTTTAATAGAGAGGAGCTGACAGAGGGACCAGGAATATGAAACCAAGAGTTGGAAGGAGGAGGAGGAAGTGAAATGCCAGCCTGTGGAAGAGACGGATGGGAGAAGACAGTGAGTGAGCCAACGTAAAAGAGAATGAAAGGGAATAGCGAATAATGTGAGGGGGTGGAATGACAGAGGGAAGGGAGCTATCAGGGGACTACAAGGGCAGCCGACACAGGAGGATGTAAACGCTGGTTACTCATTTACATTCATCGGGGCATTTTTTCCTCCCACACTCTCTCCTCCCCTCGATCTCCCTTTCCTCCCACACAAAAACACAGGCAGAATGTAAACCGAGTCCTTGCCCAGTCATCTCACATGTGGGTGTTTTGCCAGTTTTACTGAAATGCTCCAGTTAAATTTAGAGTAGAGGAACAGCTTTATGAACCATTTCCCTCAGAATCAATGACACTGCAGCTCGTTGGTGATGTAATACAGATGCATCACCAGATCCTGTCCACCAGATGCCACCAGAGGAACAGGCCACTCTGATCCAATACATCTCACTACAGCAGCACAAAGCACTCAAGCCTTCCAGCTTTCAAATATAAAGTGATTCCCTCCACTTTTAGAATGGTTTATTTGACTGTTTTTACATGCTTGAACATGTAAACTTAGATGACATAATAATATGAAGAAAGGGGGAAAAGAAATGTCAAAGAAACATTAGAATTCACCGTAGTTTTCTTTTGTTTCCTGTCATCATGATGAACATCCAATCAGCCTCTCAGGGCTCTTTGTGTGGGTTTAATGAGGAACTGCTGGTGCCGGTGTGTGCTGGGATGATGTCCAGGATGCTGTTTTATTACACAGAAGCACACCAGTAGGGAAAAATAGATCAGATACTCAGATTCAGATTCAGGAAACTTTATTTGTCCCCAGGGGGCAATTAAAAAGACACAGCTTCTTAACATTATTTTATTTTATAAAAGCGACATTTCAGGCAACAATCAAGAGGCATTTCATATTAGTGACAAGTGACATTAACCATGCATGCACACACACTTTATTCCTCAAACTGTACTAATATGGGACCCAAATACCACTTAGTGCATTTTGCTTTAATTGGGCAGTAGAGACCTTTCTTTGCCCATGCCTCATGGGATTAAACTAAAATATTACACCAAACACTAAAACCACATCAATTCAGTTAATCCATCACTTCCATTACCTCACATTACAATCACATCACCTCCAAATATGATAAAGTAAAAAATTTCCACTGAAAAAGACAATGACAAACAAAATGATGAAGTAACTCAGACAGTGAAGGAATCTGAAGAAAGCAGATACCTTTCTTCTGCCAAGACATGCTGCCTCGATCGAAGAAAGGCATCTCTTATTCAGGCTGAAGACTCTGAGATGTGTTGGAGGAAAGAGGTTATCACAAAGAAAAGTTACAAAAATACATTTTTCTGCATTGAGGACATCCAAGTTAGCAGTCCTGAAGAGGCCTCACTGAGACCTGCTGCTGCTGAACACCAAAAAGTCTGAGAAGCACTTCATTATGCAGCACTTTAATTGGTCTGCGTTTGCTGCAAACTGCTTGCCATAAGCTGGATCGCACGCTGATGATATTTTATTCTTGCACATTCACGTCAACTCAGGCTGTGATTCAGCTGCGTTTTCATCGTGTAATCTGCACAGAGCAAACTTCACGGCATGCCCAAAGATTATTAATTCATGCCATATGGTGTAGCAAGGTGTGAACTTATAAGCTTGTTAAAATCGTGCAGTGTGTAGAGGCCTGAAGGCTGGGTTATACTTTCCACATGAACATGACGCACGACAATGAGAAATCCACTGGAAATCCGTCTGAAAACGTGTGACTTTATACTCCAGTCCCTCCAGGAATTTGCGATGTTGCGATCGTGCGAATTCACGAGAAATCAACCAGTCTCCGCGAATTGTGCCTTGCAATTTTGTCCAGTCACCGCAACTTTCGCGTAATTTTGGCCCACCTCCCCTGAGTTCCACCAATCATAGCAGCTCCCATATGGAATAACTCCCAGTGCAAACCTAATGCACGTACGTCACTGAATTCACTTCCTTGTTTCTGATTTGAAGATGCAGACATGTCCCATTCTAATGTCTCTCATTTACCAACAAGAATTACTGCTGAAGACCGTGATAAACAACATTTACTGATGTTCTTCACCAAAGCGGAAGTAAACTGTTTTACATCCGTGCAATACTGTGGTGGAATACAAAAAAAGAAAAAATCATCGATTGATACACACTTTATTTTTTTCAACATGAAACATATTAGAACGGCTGAAATGATCAGACAACAGACCAGAAAAATCACCATGATGGAAACTGTTGCATCCAGATCTGTTAGAGCTCTGATAGAATGAAGGTAAATTAGATTATTTATTCCACCAAAGAACACAATGGAGTTATGTGATGGTCAGTGTGTGTGAATCCTTCCTCTGTTACCAACATTATTCAAAAACGGACTCAGGGATTTGAATGAAGTTTTCAGGGTCGGTCAGAAATGACACAAGGACCAAGTGATTAGACTTCGGCAGTGACACGGCTTAAAGTTTGGATCCACAGATTTGTTAAGGATTTCCCATTGAGGTAACGGCACGCCGTCTGATAGCAGCACGGTAACCATGGCAACAAGCTACCTCAGCGGCCTGCTGATGATCACATGATTGGGATCCTACTTCAAATCCACCACTGTGGACGTATCGGAAATGATACAAAGAACAACTGATTAAATTGTGGGGGTATTTCTGAGTCCCATCAATTCCTGCTGCCCGCTACATATTTAGGTCACATGTATAACACACACCTGTGTTCAGCGCGAGGTCAGGTAATCAACGGTCTTGGCAGAATACAGCACTCTCTCAGTGCTGTTCTTGTCAATTGACGTGACAAGCCGTGAGCGTGTGTGAACACGTGTGTGCCAGGAAGTGAAATTAACTTTTAAAGCCACTGACAGATATGTGCAAATATGATTCATTCAATAGTAAATTATCATTTTGTGCCTTAAATCTACCAACCACGTCATGCCAAACCAGTATCTGGCTGCTGCTAATTTCCCACCATGGTGTGCCAGCTTGTGGAAATGGGTTGGAACGCAAAATAATTAATTTTGGAAAAAATATTGTCAATTACAATGTTAAAACATGTTCTACAAGCTGGAAAAATGCACCTTTTTTAGCAGTTGTCACTGTCTCCTGCAATTTCATCACAAAAATAAGTTCAAAACGTCACAACTTTTATCACAGTTTTTTTTTTTTTTTTTTAGAAAAGCTGCCACGAATTCAAGCATTTTCGGCCGCCACAATCACAAAAAATGCCAGCAAAATCCTGGAGGGACTGATACTCCATGTGGTGTCTACTCCCAACCTGCAGGGGGCAGTGTATCACAAACACATGTCTACCTGGTCTACTCTGGTACTAAACATAAAACCATATAAAGATGGACATAGCATCTAGCTCCAAAATTGAAGCTCACCCGGAAGTGTCAAAAACTTGCAATATCCCGCCGTCCGCTAGGGTTGGCTCCAAAAAGCTTTTTCTCCATAGACCCCAATTCATTTTTGGAAAAAATAAAATGTGATAGACTGATGTTCTACAGCTCAGGATTTTTTTCCCCTTAGTTTTCATGGTCAAAATGAGAGATCAGGTGGCCAATCTTAAAATAAATCAATACTGAATTTTAAATAAATCATTAAAGTTGGTGGAGCCAGGGGGCGTGGCTATACTTGATTGACAGTCCCATTGACCGGTCCTGCCCCTAGTTGCTCTCCGGTCCAGCCTGTTTGATGACGCTTTTTACGTCACTGGCTCCAAAAAATCCAAAATGGCGACCAGGAAGTAGCAAAATCCGGGCTTCATTTTTTTTTTCCATATTTATTTATTACAAAGAATAACAACAGCAGTTGTTAAAATGTACAAACATACAGACAACACAACAGCCAGGGGGGAAGGCTGCTAAATAAACACAGAAAATAAAGAGCACAAATGATAGGTCTTCATAGCTTTCTTATTATTAGAGTCACATATACTTTCCAAGTACTTTTCTGTTTCCTTTTGAAATCCAAAAAAACAGGGATTCGAATGGCTAAACTTGGCTTTGTGGATATGATATTTACCCAATATAATTATTAGATTTATGACATACAGTTCTTTTTGTTTTTTACTTCTAACATCATGAACACCAAAGAGCACATTGTCCCATTTTAAAAGAAAGTCTTTGTCAATTTTCAGAGTAATATAATGCAGTACCTCTTTCCAAAAGGTGGCAGTATAATGACAGTCCCAAAACAGGTGCATCAAAGTTTCAGGCTCACAACCACATAAGGAACAGTCCACACACACATCTCTCCCAAACCTCAACAAGTAGTGTTTGGTAGGATAGTATTTATGAATTATTTTGTAAGATATTTCCCTAACTTTATTTGTAATTAAATATTTGTATGGAAGATTCCATATATGGACCCAGTTTAACCCATTGAAAATATTGGACCAGTACTGAACAACACATGTGGTAGTCGTAAAATCTGTTTGAAAAAATCCGGGCTTCATTTTCTCGGCGTTGAAACCAACGGGTGACGTCACGGTTAGTTCACACCTGGTACTAAACTAGAGTAGAAGATGTTTGCCCTTGTTTACACCACTTACAACATGGCATTGCACAGAATAGTTGCATTTCAGCATTTAGTTTCAACCCCTTGATGCCTATTGTTGTAAATTTGCAGCACACCACTTTCATTCAGACTGCAGCTGAGATAGCATATCTATTCCCCCAGTACTAGTTTGTGTAAAAACAATACATACCTCGGAACCTTTTGCAAACACTGGTTTCTCGTGAGACCAGTCGGAGTGGTACCTAATTAATATATATCTGTTATTATTATGATATATCTGTTCTATACCGGGCTTTGCAAAAGTTCTGTTACACTTGCAAAATGCAAGCAAAATGAACACAAAGATTTTTTGGTGCAATAAGATAATTTTTTATTTTCCAAATATTTCAATATATGTGTTAATGATAATATTAATCAGAAATGTGGCCATCCAAAAGTTTTATCTCATTGCACCAAAAAATTTTGTGTTCATTTTCGTGAATGTCTCAACAAGTGTAACAGAACTTTTGCAAAGCCCGGTATGTAAAAGACAATTTAACAATTTCCACTTATTTTAGCATTAGCTTTCCAGCTGAAAAAAACACATTTCTTTAAAATAATTGTAAATAAATTCAGGCACCAAGGGTTTAATTTCATGCCATGAATTGTTCATAATCTGGTAATCATGGTAATCTCTGTGTGATGAATCATATAAATGCCTGTATTTCTCCTGTTCTTCTGCCATATTTGTCTCCGTCTGCGTTGTTAGAAAAATTTGGAAGTGCACAACTCTGAAATTTTCCGCTTGAGAAGGGCTGTATGAAGGGATGTGGCTGCTAAAATGACATAATTTGTCCGCACAGACCTCCCAGACACATCAAGCATAAAACAAGCTTTAAGCCGCATCACTGTCAAAATCTAATTACTTGGTCCTTGTATCATTTCTGACCTTCCCTGAAAATTTCATTCAAATCTGTTCATCTGTTTTTGAGCAAAGTTACTAACTACCAGACAGACAGACACACCAATCTTACCCCTTGGCGGGGTAATAAACTGGGTTACATGAACAGCTTCTCTACTGTTATTGATCTCTCCTGTATTTCTAAGTTGCAGTAAGTGACCAAAAGCAGCCAAACTATTCAGCCGACAGCTTCTTGGTAAAAATAACGGAGAGCCACCGTGTCAGCCTGTCTCCACTGACAGCAACATTTACCAAACCGGTGTGTTCCGGTGATGGCGCAGGAGCTGACCGTGTCTCCTCCCACCGAGGAAAACGATGCGCGAGAGCGAGAGGGAGTGATGGGAGCGCGTGCCACCGCGTGCGTGTGCGTCGGCCACACGCAGTGCGTTGGTAGGTGGAAGTGGAGGAGGAGGCTGCGCACGCGATGCAGTAAAAACGCTTTCTGATTGGCTGTGAGGCATTGGTACCCACTTTCGTCGAGTTAGACGTGTTTATCGCGAGCACATCCGAGAGGGGTATCTTTAAAATAAAAGCACGCTTTTAGCTCCGTTTGCCCAAATTGAAAGAAAAGCAGCATTCAGGTGAAATTCGTGTCCAGACTTAGTTATTAGGAGTCCAGTCAATAATCTTTCACGAAAGGTAAGGAAATCGTGTCACAGATTCAGGTTTTATTGTGGCTTATTTTGGCAGCGGCCGGAACATGCATGCTGTATTGTCGCACATTTATTTTGGTCCAGCGATAGAGGAAAGGATGTGATTTGGTCCTCTACGCCGTCTATGTGTGTTCCTCCTGCCCTTTAGCGTCGAAATGGAGCTAAGTGGACATTAGATAAGAGCGTACTTCGTCGACTTCTCGCCCTGAACCCTTGGAGAATGATCCACCGGCAGGTTATTTTATCCCAGGTAGGTGGTCTCCATTGTTGCTGTTGATGTAGCCCATCATCTCCAGCGGCCCAGCGCGCACTAACCCGCAGATGTGCCATACGCTCCATCCTGTCGACTGATTTATTGCTAACGCCGTTTAACAGAACATTCGATTGCCAGTGTTTTGTGTGTGTGTGTGTGTGTGTTTGGCCATATGGAGCACATATCTAGCAGGACTTCATTGCCTCAGTCTGAGAACACGTTGAGTCATCTTACCAGCAAAACCTCCACATTTGCCAGTAAGCAGCAACAGTAAATGAATTAATTTCCTGAGCGGTGTTTGGCATCATGTCGGGGTCCCACAGTGTCGCCCTACTTTCTCTTTTTTGGAGATGTACTACGAGTGTAAGGAGGCTTCCCCTGCTCCCTTTGTGTGGGGATTCCCATCCTCAAAATCCTCTTAAATACTGGAACAGCCCACGACCCCGTTTGTTCCTGTGCTTTCATGTCATCAGACCAGTTATAATAATAATAATAATAATAATAATAATAATAATAATAATAATAATAATAATAATAACAATAAAGAGAGAAAAACTTGTATTTTCCAGAGAGCATTTTATAGATACTGTGGATTATATAACAAGCCACAACAAAAATGCAGAAAAAACACAAATTATTTCACATAAATCTTTTATTTTATGCTGTCATTTCTTCTTACTGGCTCAGTTATTAAAAGCTTTAGGAGAATAGTAAACTAGTTTTTTGATGGTTTTCTGTTATTCTCCTTTCCTGGATGCCAGTAATTTCCCTCTAGCTATTTTTAACACACTCATAAATATTCACATTTCTCTAGCTGTGGTTTCATGCCAGTTAAGGAGGATATTGTCCCATATGTGTGTCCCACACAGCGTTTGCATTGGATAATGTTGTTCTTGATAGCTGCTTTAATTGGCTGTAACTCTGCAGTAGTGGACTACAGATCTCCCAGGGGTGAACTGAGGTAATTCATATGAATATTAAAGGAACAGATCATCAATAGTTATCTATTTCTGTTCATGTTACCCTTGCAAGCAAGTGGACATCTGTTTCCCTTTAAGGGGTTGATTTTTAACATAAAATTTGTCATGTTTAGATCTATTTCGTTAGATCCTCAGTCTATTCTGTGGTGGTACATTATTTCTGTATGCATTGTAGTAGAGAAAGGAGTGTCAGTTTGACATTGAAAAAGGGTCTTTTCTTGGAGTGACTCAGCCTGTTTTATAGAGATGCAGCTCTGTGACGTTGATCAGAAAGGCCAGCAGCCTTTTTATGCATTAATCATGGAATCTGAAACATTATAAACAGACTTTTGTAGTGCTTCTTCATGAAAAATTGTACTCACACATCGCATTTACCAAAGCTCAAGTTCTACTGTAAGGCTTCCACGTTTGAATGAAGATTAGATTTTTAGAGAGCAGGGCAGTGGCTAGTAATTATTTTCATTGGTGTTTAATATGCACATTGTTGTCTCAGGTAATTAGACGGCTACCTAAAACAGCACTATCTGTGAACCAGCAGCAGGGTTTTGGGTGTGCTAAAACAAGTCTGATTCACTGCCAGTCCGGCTCTGAACTCCCAGGACTTGGGACCTACTGCTAATATTTCTGTAATTGACAACGCAGGAGTCCTTGAAAGGCCTGGTAGAGTCTAGGCCTTGTTGGGTCAGAGCTGGTCTTAACTGGACTAACAAGGCAGCGTAGGTCATCTGTGTAGGCAGGATGCTGGGATTCTTGCTGAATAATTTGGGCGATGAGTGGTGGATGGTCTTTACTGTTAGATATGCCTTCTTCTAAAGTCATGTAGCATAAGGTGGTGTGGGTGCACTGAGAGAGTACCATCATTTACTCTAGTTCCTGTCACCTCTTTGATGCCATCAAGCCAACTGTGTGCAGGTCTACCTCTCCTTCTCTTTCTGCTAACCGTCCCTTGAATGATTGTTTTCTCCAGGCAGTGATGTCTGCTGACATGACCACAGTAGCTGTCATTCATTGCGATGATGTCAGCCTGCGACGTTTTTTTCGACTTCTGCCACCTCGAGTACAGATGCATTTGTTCTATTGTCTGTCCATTATATCCTCAGGATCCTGTGGCAGCACCACATTTCAAAAGAATCCCATCTCATTTTATCTGCTGACTTCATAGTCCAGGATTCAGAGCCATGTGATGCCACTGCAAACACTGCTGATTTCATCTGAGCATGAGGGATGAAGGAAGTTTACTTTTCCATAGCCTGGTCATGTTTGCACTATGCTTCAGGTCATTGCTAATCTTCTTTTGACCTCTTAGGTGTAGTTCTCTTTTGCGTTGATGGCTGAACCCAAGAACTCAAAGCTGCCACCTCTTCTATTCCGCCACCATCCAGAGAAACGATTGCATCTGCATCACTGTGGCTATCATCAACAACCATGATTTTGGTCTTTTTCGTGTTCAGCAACAGTCCCCTTTCTTTGCTTGTGGTTTTCACTGCTCTCAGCAGGTCTACCTCCTCTGTCCCTCTCAACACTCCTTCCAGCAGCAGATGGTTCCCCCACATAAAGAGTTGGGTTCTGCTGAAGGTTTCTTCCCTGTTTAAAGGGTGTTTTTCCTTGCCACTATTGCCTTAGGGCTGATCTGGGGGTTCAGCCATATGGGTTCTGTAAAGCGTCTTGAGACAGTTTAACATGTAATTGGCGGTATATAAATAAAATTGAGTTGAAAATTGAATTATCAGTTTCTTGCTACAATTACAGACAAGGGCGATGTTGTCAGCATGTCTTAAATTTGTTATCCGTTGGCCACCTACTTCAACACCTCCATGGAATTTTCCCTCATCTCGTTACGTGTACCGTCTTTTAACCTGCTGGTTTGGTACAGGCCCTAGGAAAAATAACATGCTATTTTTTCTCTAGATAACAGAATTAAAAAGTTATCATTGCCACTAGAAATGTGACTGATTACATCACATTATTGCATCACAGTGTTGTTCATGGAAAGAAAACTAAGTAAAACCCAAATGTTCAGGGGAAGATGACGAGGCTACAGCCACCATACCGTGCTGAATTTAAGGTTCCAAGTGTCTGGCCTGGATTGGCTGTCGCTGGACGGGGAACCTGCACCTTCCTCCACAAACACCCCAACGTTAGCCTCCAGTCAGCCAGCAGTGTGTTCCTAAGGTGGGGCCAGAAAAGTCTTGGGTCCTTTTAGACCACAAAACCTTCCTGGAAATGGTGCTTTGTATAGATTTCTGTTGGCACACACAGATTGGACTGTGAGGAATATTCACTGAATTTAACAAAAAGTGTGTTTGGAGTGTGTTTTTTTTTATTCAAATCGACAAAAACAATAATAAAACAATAGTGCTGATAACTGTGGGTTTCAGCCCTATAGTTCACATGGTGTGCTGTGTATTTGGAAGGGGTATTGTGGAGCATGATCTCAGCTATTTAGTACCAAAACAGAACAGAAAGAGAGTCTCTGAAGCCCGCTGTGTTCCTGGAAAGACATTACAGTGTCATACTGTAGAAAAGAAGCCCAGATAAATGCTAGGAGAAGCCGTTGGCTGTATTCTTCTCAAAGTGCTCTTCATAGCATTTGTATTGATTACAGTGTGTGTTCCTGTGCTGGGAGACGCTTTCAGATGAGGAATCTCTCCCTTGTATAGGCTCCAAAAGTGATAAACTGTTGGCTTGTGTTTAGTTTTTGTGTTATTTTTGTTGACATATTATTGCCACTTTGGCTCTGATGCAGATGTCTCTCTGCTGTCATAAGCCGTATCCCACCTACAGCTCTGTCCTATTGGCTGTTCCACGTCACCATTAGCAGCCAGCCACTGACAGCCTCTGTGTAGACTGAGGGACTAATGTGAGATCTCTGGTGAATCAGCAGTGTTGTGTTTGGAAGGTGAGGTAGCAGACACTGATGAAGTTTGAACAAACAGCCGTCTTCCACATGCATTCCTACAACATAAATGTTGACAAGTGGTGCAGCTGAAACTTATTTTGCTGATACTGTTAGGCTACAGCTACAGCTAAGAGGTTTCCTGTGCCTTTTAGCCTGTAGCTCAGGGCTGAAAAACATGCGGCCTGCGGGCCCAAACCGGGTCCAATCCGACCTGCGGGATGACGTCGTAACGTGTAAAAATTACAGAGACGACATAAACTGCAGATTGTAAATTTATAAAACTATAAATTTTATATAATTTCTCAACCTTGACTATTTGTTTTGATCATGAAGTAAAATACTAGATTGCTCAGTGTTCTGTTGTCATTAAGTGTCTATTTTTTTAAAATATTTGTCTTGTTTTTTGTCTGACTTTTGTCATTTGTCTCATGTTTTAGTCATTTTGTTTCTCGTTTTTGTCATTTTGTGTTTCCTTTTTGTCTCGCTTGTGTTTTTTGTCTAATTTTTCTCATTTTGTGTTTTTGCTTTATTCGTTGTTTTGTGTATCGTTTGCGCTGTTTTGTGTTTTTTTGTCATGCTTGTGTTGTCTATTTTTTGTTTCTGGCTTCTGTCACTTTTGTCTCTTTTTTTATTTTATTTCGTGTCGTTTATCCCACTTTTTTATCATTTTGTTTCTCGCTTTTGTCATTTTGTGTCTCATTTTTGTAATATTTTGTTTTGTTTTTCTTGTTTTTTTGTCCTTTATCGTCTGACTTTTGTCATTTTGAACATAAAGTAAAATACTATATCATTCAGTTCCAGATTCCTGTGACTAAATGTTGCGTTCCTTTGTAGACACTCTGTAATCTATAAGTCGTAATGTGTAAATGATAAACTGAAGCATAGTGTTGCTGAAATTGCACTCCATTGTCTTTAAAAAAAATCAGTTTGTTTATAATGGTTTGTGAAAAGACAGTTCATTAAATGTGAGCATTTTTCAGGATGTACTTTTTTGCACTAAAACAAAGGAAACATTTAGAGTTGTGGTTATTTATCGGTTATTATGCTGTGATTTCACTGATCCGGCCCACTGGAGTTAAAGTGGGCTGAATGTGGAACCTGAACCAGAATGAGTTTGACTCTGCTGTAGCTAATGCTGTCTGGAGTATTGGGGATCTTCCTAAAGAGATTTTACCTTTGACCACTCTGTTCTGACAAAAACATTTCTCTAGTAGAGACAACATAAAACTGATGAAGAATCACAACCATCACCACAGAGCATTAGCTGCTTTCACAGTGGCTAATAGCTAAGGCTATGTTAGTGTGATTATGGTATGTTTTATGCTATGTTATGTTGCTATGTCAGCTAGTGGCTAAGATAGCAGGCAGACAAAGATTATGCTCAAACAGTGCCTGGAAACCAATAATGCTTGAAGATGTGTACCTTAGATGAAGAAAACAGAAGAACAGCAGACAGAACTATTATTGATCTCAATCAGTGAATAAATAGTAAACAGGAGAGCATCCTAGTGATGCACTGACTCAGATGTCATCACTTCTGTTTGTATTGTTCATATTTAGTTACAGGGATCTTTATTAATGAAGAAACCCAGTTGTAAATGACAGATTTCTTGCAATCACATACTGTAAATATATAGTGTTTCATGTGGATATACATTCAGTCAAAGTACAGCAGGATAATGAACAAATCCAGTTTGAATGCTAACATATGCTTTTCTTACATAAATTTTAATGCTTTTAAAAAACGGTTATTGGCATGAAAGAATTTAAAAAAATAATAATGGTATCAGCATTCAAACTGAAATGAACATTTCAGTTGATCCCTAGTTCAGTTTGTCATAATTAATATTTGTGAAAGTTGGAACATTAATTCAAGAACAGCTGTGTGGAGATTAGACTTGCGTGATTTGCTGGATCCTGGTTGTCATAGTAACAAATTGCAGATAGCAGGCTAGCTTCAGCATGTCTGCTTCTAGAATTCCTTTGCTGCTTTGGGTCTAAAACTGTATGTGTGTGTGTGTATATATATATATATATATATATATATATACATACATACACACACACTGTATAAACCGGGCTTATTTATGAGGATGAGTTTAATGTATATCCTCAAACATTAGAGGATGTTTTCTTTTCATATAGTGAAAATATTGTAGGTCCATATTGTGTGGTCAAAAATAGTGTAAGATCCCAGTAACCTTAAGGGATGATTGGATTTATTCAGATTCCTTTCATGAATGAAATGAGCACAAGTCCTTAAATTAGAAACTGAACACATTAGAATACACAGAGCCAACAGTGTGCTGCCTCAGGAGATCCTTGCGGTTTTATACAGTTTTGATCCGCGCTAAGTTAGATAAACGTCCTCAGTTGATGTCAGTGGAGTTAACATCAGTTGGATCTGGAGTTTGAAAGAAGTGAGATCAGCGGACCTATGCTGCAGGCTCCAGGCTACGCTAGCCGCAAATAATAAAGCATACAAATCTCTGGTGGTGAAATTGGATCGCACATACTGTGAAACCCTTAGGAGACTCCCCAGGGTCATCTGATGGAGGAACCTGGATCTATAAATGGCAGCGAAATGTATCTGATATTAACACTTCATTAAAAAATGAACAAGAAATGGTGTTTAACTGTGTCTTCATATCAGTCAAAAAAGCACCCTCCCTCATCTGTGTGTCACATCGAGGTGGACTGGATCAGGGGTGTCAAACTGGTCTTAGATCAGGGCCGCATTCAGCCCAGTCTGATGGGAAGTGGGCCGAACAACATGAATCAAAACCAAAAAAAGAAATTAAAAAAGTAATAAAGTGACAAAAAAAATAGCCAAAAACAAGACGAGTGAGACAAAAAAACACAAAAACACAAAAACGACAATCAAAACGACAAATAAAACAAAACAAAAAATTAAAGCTGCAAGCAGCGATGGACGGGTCCTCGCATCCACGCTGGTCGTGAATCCACGCACGTCCACCAGGTGGCGCTGTGACTGAGAGTGTATGTCGGCCTCTGAATCGCATCTGGACCAGAGTCCAATCATACATTTAAAATTTCAGCCAGACTGTAGCATGTTCAGAGCAGTTATAGAGCATTTCCTGTCTATCCACCAGGTGGCGCTGTAACTCAGAGTGTATTTCACACAGTGGATGTGATGAGGGTTGGACTCTGATCACTCATGAAAAGTTTCAGGCTGATTTGATCATGTAGAGGCCAGTTATACAGCATTTACTGTCCCTCCATCAGGTGGCGCTGCGACTGAGAGTGTCTGTTGGCCTGTAGATGTGATCAGGATTGGATTGTGATCACACATGGAAAGTTTGAGGCAGATTGGAGCATGCAGAGGAGAGTTATACAGCAGTTGATGTTTCATGGCGAAGCATCAAAACGCTGATGGTCGCCATGGCCACGCCATTTGGCTTCTGGTTAAACTTTTGATAACTTTTCCAAACCAAGTCCTGCTGTGTGGACTGACAAAATTTCAGGTCTCCTGGAATTATCCCCTAGGAGGTATTAACTCTCAAAAATGAGAAAAATCATCAAAAATCTCACAATTAATCCAAGATGGCCGACTTCCTGTTGGGTTTAGGACATGGCTCCAAGAGGCTTTTTTGTGCGTCCTGATGTGCTCTATAAGCCTCCCAAATTTCATGAATGTAGGTGAAACGTGCTGGGGGGGCTGTTTGTTAAAAATACTGTAGGGGGCGCTATAGCATGTGCAGTGCCGAGATGCATACAGTGTTGTTCCTTGGGTCAATGGTGATGTGTGTGGTAATTTTTGTGAGCATTGGAGTATTCCTAACCTGTCAGAAAGGGCTTTGTTTTTCATGGCGATATTTGGTTGCTACGGCAACAGCGTTACATGAAATGTCACACCCTTCACAGTGTGTGATTGTCAAGAGGTGAAGACTCGACTGACCAATTTCCAGCATGATATCACCAAGTTTGGGGCCATTGTACCTGAAAATATAAGGCCTTAAACTTACTATTACCAACAGGTGGCGCTATGACTTTTTCAAAATTTATGAGTGTGGATGTGTTCAGACTGGACCTGGTATCCAGCATGTGAAGTCTGAGGCAGATAGGATGTTGTTCAGCTGAGATATGAATCGTTAAATTTTCATGGCGAAACATCGAAATTGGTTTGGCCGCCACAGACACGCCCTTTGATGACAAGTCACCATTTTCACTGGGATGCATCATCAATGTGTTTAGGCTGTTGTCACTGCATTTGAAGTGAATATGATCAACCGGGTAACAATAGGGCATGAAAGTGTAAAAGATGTCTATTTCCTGAAACCACAAGGTGGCGCTATGACTGTCAATGAATATCCCTATGTGGATGACATCAGGACAGGACTGTCATCATACATGTAAAGTTTCAGGCAGATTGGAGCATGTTGAGAAGAATTAGACACCAATTCCTGTTTCATGGCGAAGGATCAGTTGTTTGAGGCTCCGCCATGGCCACACCTTTTGGCTTCTGGTTGAGTTTTTGATAACTTTTCATCAGAAAGGTCTGGTGCATGTACTGGCCAAATTTCAGTTCTCTCAGACTTATCCACTAGGAGCTATAAATTTTGACAAATGTACAGCAAATTCAAGATGGCCGACTTCCTGTTGGGTTTAGGGTGTGGCTGTGATTGACTTTTTGGTGTGTCCTGATGTGGTGCATATGCCCACCAAATATTGTAGCTGTAAATAAAACATTGTGGAAGTTGGCCTAATGACCACTGTTTCAATTTTGCAGGTGGCGCTATAGAGCCATTTTTTCACACATATGCGCAACTCCCATAAAATATCAAATTTTTCGCCAGTCCTGATGTGCACGCCAAATTTCACGCGTTTTGGTTCATGATAAGGCCGCCAAAAAGGCAATTCATTTCCCGAGGAGCGATTAAGTTTGAAAAATTTACAGCAAATTGAAGGTGGCCGACTTCCTGTTGGGTTTAGGGCGTGGCTGTAATTGACTTTTTGGTGTGTCCAGATGTTCTGCATATGCCCACCAAATATTGTAGCTGTACATGAAACATTGTGGCAGTTGGCCTAATGACTACTTTTTCAAGTTTGCAGGTGGCGCTATAGAGCCATTTTGCCACGCACATGCGCAACTCCCATAAAATATCAAATTTTTCGCCAGTCCTGATGTGCATGCCAAATTTCACGCGTTTTGGAGTATGATAAGGCCGCCAAAAAGCCAATTTACTTTACGGGAGAAAAAAAAAAAAAATAATAATAATAATAATTAAAGCTGCAAGCAGCGATGGACGGGTCCTCGCATCCACGCTGGTCGGCGAATCCATGCACGTTCACCAGGTGGCACTGTGACTGAGAGTGTGTGTCGGCCTCTGAATCACATCTGGACCAGAGTTTAATCACACGTAAAATTTCAGCCAGATTGGAGCATGTTCAGACTAGTTATACAGCATTTCCTGCCCATCCACCACCAGGTGGCGCTGTAACTCAGAGTGTATTTCAAACAGTGGATGTCATGAGGGTTGGACTCTGATCACTCATGAAAAGTTTCAGGCTGATTTGATCATGTAGAGGCCAGTTATACAGCATTTACTGTCCCTCCATCAGGTGGCGCTGCGACTGAGAGTGTCTGTTGGCCTGTAGATGTGATCAGGATTGGATTGTGATCACACATGGAAAGTTTGAGGCAGATTGGAGCATGCAGAGGAGAGTTATACAGCAGTTGATGTTTCATGGCGAAGCATCAAAACGCCAATGGTCGCCATGGCCACGCCATTTGGCTTCTGGTTAAACTTTTGATAACTTTTCCAAACCAAGTCCTGCTGTGTGGACTGACAAAATTTCAGGTCTCCTGGAATTATCCCCTAGGAGGTATTAACTCTCAAAAATGAGAAAAATCATCAAAAATCTCACAATTAATCCAAGATGGCCGACTTCCTGTTGGGTTTAGGACATGGCTCCAAGAGGCTTTTTTGTGCGTCCTGATGTGCTCTATAAGCCTCCCAAATTTCATGGATGTAGGTGAAACGTGCTGGGGGGGCTGTTTGTTAAAAATACTGTAGGGGGCGCTATAGCATGTGCAGTGCCGAGATGCATACAGTGTTGTTCCTTGGGTCAATGGTGATGTGTGTGGTAATTTTTGTGAGCATTGGAGTATTCCTAACCTGTCAGAAAGGGCTTTGTTTTTCATGGCGATATTTGGTTGCTACGGCAACAGCGTTGCATGAAATGTCACACCCTTCACAGTGTGTGATTGTCAAGAGGTGAAGACTCGACTGACCAATTTCCAGCATGATATCACCAAGTTTGGGGCCATTGTACCTGAAAATATAAGGCCTTATACTTACTATTACCAACAGGTGGCGCTATGACTTTTTCAAAATTTATGAGTGTGGATGTGTTCAGACTGGACCTGGTATCCAGCATGTGAAGTCTGAGGCAGATAGGATGTTGTTCAGCTGAGATATGAATCGTTAAATTTTCATGGCGAAACATCGAAATTGGTTTGGCCGCCACAGACACGCCCTTTGATGACAAGTCACCATTTTCACTGGGATGCATCATCAATGTGTTTAGGCTGTTGTCACTGCATTTGAAGTGAATATGATCAACTGGGTAACAATAGGGCATGAAAGTGTAAAAGATGTCTATTTCCTGAAACCACAAGGTGGCGCTATGACTGTCAATGAATATCCCTATGTGGATGACATCAGGACAGGACTGTCATCATACATGTAAAGTTTCAGGCAGATTGGAGCATGTTGAGAAGAATTAGACACCAATTCCTGTTTCATGGCGAAGGATCAGTTGTTTGAGGCTCCGCCATGGCCACACCTTTTGGCTTCTGGTTGAGTTTTTGATAACTTTTCATCAGAAAGGTCTGGTGCATGTACTGGCCAAATTTCAGTTCTCTCAGACTTATCCACTAGGAGCTATAAATTTTGACAAATGTACAGCAAATTCAAGATGGCCGACTTCCTGTTGGGTTTAGGGTGTGGCTGTGATTGACTTTTTGGTGTGTCCTGATGTGGTGCATATGCCCACCAAATATTGTAGCTGTAAATAAAACATTGTGGAAGTTGGCCTAATGACCACTTTTTCAATTTTGCAGGTGGCGCTATAGAGCCATTTTTCCACACATATGCGCAACTCCCATAAAATATCAAATTTTTCGGCAGTCCTGATGTGCACGCCAAATTTCACGCGTTTTGGTTCATGATAAGGCCGCCAAAAAGGCAAGTCATTTCCCGAGGAGCGATTAAGTTTGAAAAATTTACAGCAAATTGAAGATGGCCGACTTCCTGTTGGGTTTAGGGCGTGGCTGTAATTGACTTTTTGGTGTGTCCAGATGTTCTGCATATGCCCACCAAATATTGTAGCTGTACATGAAACACTGTGGCAGTTGGCCTAATGACTACTTTTTCAACTTTGCAGGTGGCGCTATAGAGCCATTTTGCCACGCACATGCGCAACTCCCATAAAATATCAAATTTTTCGCCAGTCCTGATGTGCATGCCAAATTTCACGCGTTTTGAAGTATGATAAGGCCGCCAAAAAGCCAATTTACTTTACGGGAGAAAAAAAATAAAAATAAAAATAATAATAATAATAATAATTAAAGCTGCAAGCAGCGATGGACGGGTCCTCGCATCCACGCTGGTCGTGAATCCACGCACGTCCACCAGGTGGCGCTGTGACTGAGAGTGTATGTCGGCCTCTGAATCGTATCTGGACCAGAGTCCAATCATACACTTAAAATTTCAGCCAGACTGTAGCATGTTCAGAGCAGTTATAGAGCATTTCCTGTCTATCCACCAGGTGGCGCTGTAACTCAGAGTGTATTTCATACAGTGGATGTGATGAGGGTTGGACTCTGATCACTCATGAAAAGTTTCAGGCTGATTTGATCATGTAGAGGCCAGTTATACAGCATTTACTGTCCCTCCATCAGGTGGCGCTGCGACTGAGAGTGTCTGTTGGCCTGTAGATGTGATCAGGATTGGATTGTGATCACACATGGAAAGTTTGAGGCAGATTGGAGCATGCAGAGGAGAGTTATACAGCAGTTGATGTTTCATGGCGAAGCATCAAAACGCTGATGGTCGCCATGGCCACGCCATTTGGCTTCTGGTTAAACTTTTGATAACTTTTCATCACCAAGTCCTGCTGTGTGGACTGACAAAATTTCAGGTCTCCTGGAATTATCCCCTCGGCGGTATTAACTCTCAAAAATGAGAAAAATCATCAAAAATCTCACAATTAATCCAAGATGGCCGACTTCCTGTTGGGTTTAGGACATGGCTCCAAGAGGCTTTTTTGTGCGTCCTGATGTGCTCTATAAGCCTCCCAAATTTCATGGATGTAGGTGAAACGTGCTGGGGGGGCTGTTTGTTAAAAATACTGTAGGGGGCGCTATAGCATGTGCAGTCCCGAGATGCATACAGTGTTGTTCCTTGGGTCAATGGTGATGTGTGTGGTAATTTTTGTGAGCATTGGAGTATTCCTAACCTGTCAGAAAGGGCTTTGTTTTTCATGGCGATATTTGGTTGCTACGGCAACAGCGTTACATGAAATGTCACACCCTTCACAGTGTGTGATTGTCAAGAGGTGAAGACTCGACTGACCAATTTCCAGCATGATATCACCAAGTTTGGGGCCATTGTACCTGAAAATATAAGGCCTTAAACTTACTATTACCAACAGGTGGCGCTATGACTTTTTCAAAATTTATGAGTGTGGATGTGTTCAGACTGGACCTGGTATCCAGCATGTGAAGTCTGAGGCAGATAGGATGTTGTTCAGCTGAGATATGAATCGTTAAATTTTCATGGCGAAACATCGAAATTGGTTTGGCCGCCACAGACACGCCCTTTGATGACAAGTCACCATTTTCACTGGGATGCATCATCAATGTGTTTAGGCTGTTGTCACTGCATTTGAAGTGAATATGATCAACCGGGTAACAATAGGGCATGAAAGTGTAAAAGATGTCTATTTCCTGAAACCACAAGGTGGCGCTATGACTGTCAATGAATATCCCTATGTGGATGACATCAGGACAGGACTGTCATCATACATGTAAAGTTTCAGGCAGATTGGAGCATGTTGAGAAGAATTAGACACCACTTCCTGTTTCATGGCGAAGGATCAGTTGTTTGAGGCTCCGCCATGGCCACACCTTTTGGCTTCTGGTTGAGTTTTTGATAACTTTTCATCAGAAAGGTCTGGTGCATGTACTGGCCAAATTTCAGTTCTCTCAGACTTATCCACTAGGAGCTATAAATTTTGACAAATGTACAGCAAATTCAAGATGGCCGACTTCCTGTTGGGTTTAGGGTGTGGCTGTGATTGACTTTTTGGTGTGTCCTGATGTGGTGCATATGCCCACCAAATATTGTAGCTGTAAATAAAACATTGTGGAAGTTGGCCTAATGACCACTGTTTCAATTTTGCAGGTGGCGCTATAGAGCCATTTTTTCACACATATGCGCAACTCCCATAAAATATCAAATTTTTCGCCAGTCCTGATGTGCACGCCAAATTTCACGCGTTTTGGTTCATGATAAGGCCGCCAAAAAGGCAAGTCATTTCCCGAGGAGCGATTAAGTTTGAAAAATTTACAGCAAATTGAAGGTGGCCGACTTCCTGTTGGGTTTAGGGCGTGGCTGTAATTGACTTTTTGGTGTGTCCAGATGTTCTGCATATGCCCACCAAATATTGTAGCTGTACATGAAACATTGTGGCAGTTGGCCTAATGACTACTTTTTCAAGTTTGCAGGTGGCGCTATAGAGCCATTTTGCCACGCACATGCGCAACTCCCATAAAATATCAAATTTTTCGCCAGTCCTGATGTGCATGCCAAATTTCACGCGTTTTGGAGTATGATAAGGCCGCCAAAAAGCCAATTTACTTTACGGGAGAAAAAAAAAAATAATAATAATAATAATAATAATAATAATAAACCCTAGGGTTTCAATAGGGTCCTTGGCACCGCTGGTGCCTTGGACAGTCGGTGCCCTGGCACCGCCTGTCCTTCGCACCCTCGGTGCTCGGACCCTAATAAACCCTAGGGTTTCAATAGGGTCCTTGGCACCGCTGGTGCCTTGGACAGTCGGTACCCTGGCACCGCCTGTCCTTCGCACCCTCGGTGCTCGGACCCTAATGACAAAAATCAGACAAAAACACAAGCGAGACAAACAGGAAACACAAAACGACAAAAACATGAGACAAATGACAAGTCAGACAAAAAGGAAAACAATAACAAAAACATGACAAAATGAGACAGAAAATGACAAAAGAACAGTCAGTAATACAGTATTTTATTTTATGATCAAAACAACTTATCATGGTCCAGAAATGATTATGAATTCATCATTTTAATGTACAGTTAGTTAATGTCTTCTGTGTCATTTTTCTAACCTGGCAATAGCCAGATTAATAATTGTGTAGTACTTGATAGTACTCCACAATATCAATCTGGGACCGCTCCATGTAAATCTGCTCGGAGGAAAGAGGCACGGATTGGACAATGCAACAGTATGTCCCGCCTCTGACAGGTTTGTTTTTAGCCAATCGCGGGATCTTCACAACAAGCGGAGCCAATTGGTAGATTAAACTCTTAGCAAAACCCGTGGGTAAAAAAGCACAAACATCTTTACCATCCAGAAATGCGCAAAGCGCCTCTCGTTGTTCTTCCTTCAAAGAAGCGATACGAGATTCAGCTAAAACTGACTTAATAGCAGCATCTGTGAACTCACAAATATCGCGAGAAATCAACTTGCTGGCAAGGTTATAATTTTTCCACTTTAAAAAGTTGTCCTGTGGGCCAGATTGGAACCTCTGGAGGGTCGGTTTTGGCCCGTGTCCTGCATGTCTGACACCTGTGGACCAGAGGAATGATGATGTTTGCGTTTCTGGCTGTCTGGCTGGTTTTATTACAGGGCAGTATGGGACCATGAACTTACTGTAGCCGATGCAGTTAGTGTCTAAAAGTCGTTGCTTCATCGTTGTGCTAATTTGATAGGTGATAATATGTCTTTGTGAAATATGATAAATGCTATTAGATGAAGTAAGTGAACTACTTAGACCCTTAGTTCATGTGGAAAACGTTTTGGGTCGGTCAGCTGTGACTGTTTTCTGTGGGATCATTTCATACTGAATTATTCTGCAGTGACAGTTTTCTGCTGCCAGCACCAAACAGCCATAAGGCCTTCCTGCATTTACTTCACACCCGGCTTTGGTGGCTGCTGCTTGGTTGTAAACAATGACGCCACCTAGCTTCACACTCCCACCTCCTCTGCTGTGACAGATCTGCTTGTGAAGAGTGATTCTGGGAGCTCATTTCTTTTCAGAATTGCATATCCTCTGTGAGGTTTCATGTCGTGCTGGAGGCTGTAGGTCTAGCTAACAAGCCCCTTATTTACTGTCTTTGACAAAAGCTGACCCATAAAGAATCAGTTCAGTTGTAAAGCAATGCTGTTTCTCTCTGTGAAGGCTTGCATTTTAAAAAGCAGCATTTTATCCACGACACGTGAAGGTGCCTAATAAATGGGACACAGTGGAGCTAAAGCAAACCCACTTTTTTTTCATTTGTGCTCTCGTAAAGCATCACCTGATGTGGGCAAAATGTAGCCTGCTCTACTCAGTATGCAAATTTAAGGAAAAAAGAAAATGAGAAAAATATCTGCAGTATTCTAAAAGTCAAACAATGTTGTGGTGCTTTGTACCAAATCTTCACTATGGATGGAACCAGTCTGCACTGCCCACTGCTGGAGCATTTACCAACTTTTTCCATACAGGAATTCTAGTTTGCCTTCAGTCGTATTGTTTTCATAAAGGCTTAGGTATAATTTAGCTTTTATGTTTTATTTATATGAAGGCTAACATTAGCATTGTGACATCGCTGCTCTGTGAGTGAAATAAAACAAGAGACATGCAATGATTTTGAAGTATTTTATTAAATGATTTGATTTTTAAATAGGGAAAATGTTCACAATACGTTCAAACCAACATTTAAATTAAAAAAGAGCAAATGTTATGAAAAGGCACCATGTTTGATTGAAGCAATGAACCCACTGAGCTTCCAGTGCAACAGAAATAGCAGGAGAGCCAGCTAAGCTCATGATACGTTAACATCTGTAAATCTGCTCCTTTCTAATCGTCACTCTTCATGAAAATCATTAACATCCACATTTGTAACTTCTCCAGGGTTTAAGGGAAATGCATGCAGCTCGTTAGCCCTGCTGTTGTTCTGCCTGCTACAACGGGAAACCAGCCAAGCCTTTCCTGGCACACTGTAAAATATGATGATCTGACACTTCCATACTTTACACTATGGAACACAGTGTACAGTATGTGCTATATGGGAGCTTCATGCATGGTTTTCCAGCACAGACTGTGTCTTCTGGCACCAGAAATGAATACTGAACAGTTGTAATGCGCAGGGGAAATGCCTGTAGCTTAGATAAGGGGTGTCTCAAGATTTAGGAGATTCACTTTGATTTAACATAGTAAAAAAACAGTAGAAGAATAAACATTTTTGGAGTAAAAAATATATTATTGTCACAACCATAATAATAAAATGATGTTACACAAATGATCCAAAAGGTCTGCACCTCCAGCAACACCTCTTTAAACTCCCTCCCCTTTCCCCGTCACAATAAATATAACAGGAATTTCTGCAAGGGAATTTAACGGTCGTCTTTCCTCTCTCCAGGAAGAAAAAAAACTATTCATACATGTGGAACACAAACACTTTTTTCATTTCTCATTATTTCAGGGCTTTCATAATCGTTGTTAAGACATTATTCGGTTGTAAGTGAACAGCTATATTCACGTGTGTCATCTGACTGAGAGATTAACATACTGAAGTGCAAAATTTTATATCTTTACTTTCATTTTTTGAATATTTTTCAAATTTTCTAATTTAACAAGCAAACACAAGATTCAGAATACCCCCTATCCCTCCTACACATACAAACTAAAAGAGTACCAGACTCAAAACAAGTAGTTAAAGTAATGGAAAAAATAAAATAGAAAAATAGAAATAGAACATGAAGTAGGAGGCGGTGTAAATTATCCTGGCTTCTACAGAAATAACGTGAAGCTGACCTCTCTCTCTTCTCTAAAAAAAGAAACAGCTGTGGTTGTAGGTTTATATAAGAAAAAGCACTTTAGTGACAAAAGCTTTAGTCGTTTCCAGACTTTAAGCCCTCTGGTGTCTCCTCCCAGTGGGTGCAGGAACGTCTAACTGGAGCCTCAGAGACAGAGACCAGGATACTGTGTGAAGGACATGGACAGCTGCATGTTTCCAGTGTTGTAAAAATAACTGGAAGTTAGTTTTGTCCACTTGTTTGACCTGCTTATTGGCACGGTTGGTCACAATGTCTGTCTTAGAGCCTTGTTGTTACTTTAGTGTTCAGTGCAGAGAAAACATCCACACTGTTCAGCTTCTTGTGTTGATTGTCTGCCACCACTGGCCACTATACGGTAACACTACTAAAGGATCCATTTACCGGTGATGGTAAGATCACTTCAGTGTCTTTTTCAGGAAAAGCTCCAACATTTAATGTGCATATAATGCAGGGGAGTCAAACTCATCTTAGTTCAGGTTCCACATTCAGTCCAGTTTGATCTCCAGTGGACCGGCCCAGTTAAATTACAGCATAATAAGCTATAAATAACCACAACTCCTAATGGTTCCTTTGTTTCAGTGCAAAAAATGTACATTCTGAAAATGTTCACATTAAAGGAATTATCTTTTACAAAACATTATGAACAGCCTGAAATTTCTAAAGAAAATTAAATTCAATTTCATGAACATTCATCCTCAGTTTATCATTTCCACATTACAACTTCCAGATCACAGAGTGTCCACAAAGGAACACAACATTTAGTCACCTGGAACTGAACCATGGAGGATTTTATTTTATGATCAAAGAAAGACAAAAAACAACAAAAGCAAGACAGCATATTACAAAAATGAGACAAAATGAGACACAAAATGACAAAAGCAAGAAACAAAGTGAGACAAACAACATGGAAATAAACAAAAGGAGACAAAAAAATTGACAAAAACTTACAAAGCGACAAAAAGGACAAACGACACAAGCAAGACAAAAAAGACACAAATGACACAAGACAAAAAAATTACTAAAGCGAGAAAAAAACAAAAAAATATACAAGCAACACAAGCGAGACAAAAATATTCCAAAACGATGAATAAAGCGAAACACAAAATGACAAAAATAAGACAAAAAACACAAGCGAGACAGAAAGAAAACACAAAACAGCATAAACGAGAAACAACACGTAAAACAAGACAAAAACAGGACAAAATATTACAAAAATGAGACACAAAATGTCAAAAGAACAATGAAATCTCTGGTATTTTACTCTATGATCATAACAGCTCGTCTAGAAATTATTTCAAATCTATAGTTTTACAAATTAACAATTTGCAGTTAATTTGTTCTCTGTGATTTTTACACTTTGAAAAGTCGTCCTGTGGGCCGGATTGGACCCTCTGGTGGGCCGGTTTTGGACATCCTTGATATAGATATAGATTAAGATTCGATCAAAGCCACTGTTCCTCCTTACTGCAGGTAAACATTGAACCTGACCTTCCAGTAGTGAGTCACAGTGCTGGATCAGTTCATGCCAGCAGAGGCTTCCAGTCTCACCCATACCGCCTGCTTTACACGTGCACTGAACTAATAATCATGTCATCTTGAATGCGATTATACCAGTTAATTACGGAAGTGTCAGAACAAGCAGGAAGGACAAGTGGGGATATTTCCCCGGAGATTACGATGCATGTGTTAGTGTAGCCAGCTAAGGCACCAGACTAATACGCTGCTATGGAGCTAATGAGGACTGGAGGGATTTGAACGTGAAACAGGAGGTGATATAGTATTTGTACGTGCCTGTACTCTTACCTATTTGCATGTATGTGTCACATAGTGCACCGTTTATGTCAGTACATTCGTACTCCCTCCTCCTATATTAGTTAATTGTGAGCTGCTGTTTTAGAGGAATACAGAAGGGACAGTAAGAAATTATAACCGACAGGATGATGCAGTGTTGAATGTTTCTTGCATTCAGTTTGGAATGGAGGAGAGTGAATTTTTCACTCTCCTCGATGTGAGAACGCACAACACACGATTTCATTGTTTCAGGTTTGGAAGCAGAACTTAGAATAGGTCAGATTCAAGCTGTATTATTTAATGTCATGAACAAAAGCAAGGTAGGCTCCAAATGTAGGCTTTACTGTCTAATGCAGGGGTGTCAGACATGAGGCCAGCGGGCCAAAACCAGCCCACCAGAGGATCCAGTCCGGCCCTCAGGACGACTTTGTAAAGTGTAAAAATTTCAGAGAAGACATTAATTGCAGATTGTAAAATTGTAGAAGTTTAAATTTGAAATAATTTCTAGACCATGACAAGTTGTTTGGATCAAAAAGTAAAATACTAGACTGTTCATTGTTCTTTTGTCATTTTGTCTCATTTTGTAACATTTTGTCTTTTTCTTGCTTTATTTGTTTTGTGTGTCGTTTGTATCATTTTGTGTTGTTTTTTATCTTGCTTGTGTTGTTCCACTACTTTTTTTGTCATTTTGTTTCTCACTTTTTTTTTAAATTTTTGGTCTTGTTTGTGTCATTTTTTGTCTCATTTTTGTCATTTGTCCATTTTTGTGTTGCTTTGCTCTTTTGTCTAATTTTTTGTCTCGTTTATTTTGTGTCATTTGTCTCATTTTTTTTTGTTGTTTTGCATCTCATTTTTGTAACATTTTGTCTTGTTTTTCGTCTTTTTTTGTCTGACTTTTGTCATTTTGATCATAAAGTGAAATCCTCTGTGGTTCAGTTCCAGGTGACTAAATGTTGTGTTCCTTTGTAGACACTCTGTGATCTGGAAGTTGTAATGTGGAAATAATAAACTGAGGCATAATAGTGCTGAAATTTCACTCATTTTTCTTATGAAATTAGAGGTTGTTCATAATGTTTTGTATAAGATAATTCCTTAAATGTGTATTTTTTTGCACTAAAACAAAGGGAAATATTGGGAGTTGTGGTTATCTACAGGTTATCATGTTATGATTTTACTGGTCTAGAACACTTCAGATAAATCGGGTTGAATGTGGCCCCCTGTCACAGCCAGAGTTCTCTTCATGTTGCTGCCTCACAGTAAGAAAACTACAGGAAGACTCCTCTAGTTTCCTTGCCGTAGTCCTTTTAATATGAGGCAGTAGGAAGTATTCTTTTCGTGTCTTAAAAGCAGCTTTCCAGCAGCACTGATAGCACAACAAGTGAGGCTTGACCTTACAGGGTGAAGTGGCAGCCTGCCAGATGAAAGTGTGTGCAGGAATAAAGGTGTAGAAGTCCTGTTCAGTGATAGCTGTGAAGTGCTGCTGGGAGGGAGCATGGTGGAGGACAGTAGGCAGTTCTGCTCCAGAAAACACTGGACAAAACAGAATCTAGACTAGTAGCTGTGTATGACCTGTTAATGCTGTGGAGGTGCTGACTGTGTTCATTCTGAAATGTGGAGCTGTTCTGTTTTAACTTGTAAATTGTTTTCACAGTCCCCTGATGCATGGTTAGCTCCGGGTTAAAGTCTTCCTATCGATGACTACCACAGTGAGCGCAGCGTTCACTGAACTAGGTTTCCTGCTAATGTTTTCTTACTTTGCAGGCTTTTCTCTGCGCTCCAACAACACAGACCACGTGATCATTCATAGATGCTCATGAAAACTGATGAGATGTGTCTGTGTGTGCTGCTGTCTGTTTCCTGCTATGTATCAGTGTCCATGTTTCTGTGACGTCACCATGTCTTTGTCTTTCCTCTTGTTTGTCTGTCTGTGCTTCTCCTCCCTCTCAATTATTCATATTTTATCTGACAAGGATGAAGTATGAAAGGAGGGCTATGATGATGATGTTAATGTTTTTTTCCTCTAATGTGAGAATGAACAAATGCCATACTTGACTTTCACCTGCAACATTCACTGCCTTTGCTTTTTGTTTCTGTGGTTTTGTAACACGCCGCCCTTCTCCTCCCACTTCCTTCAGGTTTTGGTCTGCTTTGGGTTGACTGGTCATTATGCTGATGCAGCTCTGTAGTTTCAAGGTCAGTGCCCCATGCCACCCACCCACCCACCATTGCAAGCACCCATCACCTTCTCCATTTGCCTGCTTACCTCCACCCAGCTCCCAGTTTGTTTGTAGGATTATGGGATGTTGGAGGCTGATGCTAAAACAAATAGGTTGGTGCCTCTCAAAAATGAGAAAATTGTGAAAAAAGCTAAAAAATTTCCATCAGTTATTTGAGACAGTAAAAACTGAATACATTCTAGACTTAATACACAAAGAGAAATGTTTCAAGCCTTTTTTGTTTTAATTTTGATGGTTATGAATTATGAGTGGTTGGCTTCCAGTTGGTAGGAAAAGGTGCACAACCAACAGGGATGGTCGCAGCCTAGAGAGGATTGTCAAGAAACGGCATTTCAAGAACTTAAGAGAGCTTCTCTAGGACTGAGGCTGGTGTTAGTGAGACGTCTTCTGGAAAGGAGCTACAGTGCTCTTACCAAGCCACTCCTGAACCAGGGACAATGTCAGAAGCTTCTTATCAGGACCAAGTGGAGAAAGAACTGCACTGTGGTCCACAGTCCTCTTTTCAGATGAAATTAAATTTGGCATTTTATTGGGAAATCAAGATCCTAGTGCCTGGAGGAAACAGTGAAGGCACAAAATCCCAGATGGTTGAAGTCCAGTGTGAAGTTTCTGCAGCCTGTGATTATTTGTGGGGCCATATCATTGGATGTCATTGGTCCAGTGGCTTTTATCTATGCTACCATGCTTCCATCTGCTGACCAGCTCCATGGAGATGCTGATTCCATTTTCCAACAGGACACGTGCTCACAGGGCCAGAACTACCAAATGGTTTGCTGACCATAACATTACGGTGCTTGAACCCAGAGAACTGTATGTGGGGTACTGTCAGTGGGAAGAGAGGAAACACTCGACCCAGAAATACAGAGGAGCTGAAGGCCACAGTCACAGCAACCTGTGCTTCAATAACACCTCAGCATTGCAGATCTGATCCATGCCGTGGTGGCAAAGGAGCCCCAGCCAAGTGCTGAGTGTGTAAATGAATGTAGTTTTAGGAAGGTGGACATTTCTGTCTTATAAATCCTTTTTATTTTGATCCTAGGGAATATTCTAAAATTTTGAGACACTTGCTTTAATATTTTCATGCACTATAAGCCTTAATATTTTTTTAAAGAGACTTGAAATATTTTACTTTGTGTTATGAGTCTAGAATATATTAAAATATCTCTTTCTTAGGTACTGCTAAACGTTTTTTCCATGATGTTCTAATATGTTGAGATGCACTAGTGTATGTACAATGTATTTTATTCTAACATTCAGTACATGTAAATGTGACGATGTTCATGCCAAAATATAACCTGAATGCATATCTCATTTTTTTTCTTATAGAATACAATAATCACCAAATTATTAATTTAAGAAAGAATAGATTACTCTATTGGCACAATAATCCTTACTTTTTACTAATCACATGTAGACACAAATGAACACATTAAAAAGTAGCTCTGTGCATGTGGATGGCCGTGCTTCATCACCGAGTGCAGACACAAAATACTTGTCCATTTGGACTGATCCGTTAAGGCTGGCTGAGCCGTGCCCTGAAGCCGCTTTCTAACTGGAGCATTCTCTGATCTGATCTGAGCTCCCAGGATGGTAAACTCTCTCCCTCAGATTTGGACTTGCTGCTAATGAAGCTGCGTCCTGCAGTGATCAAATCATTCATGCTGAACAGATACTGAACTAATATAGGTCATGCCACACCTTTAACTATGTTTACTGATTCAGAAAGGTTGAAAGGTTCGTATTCACAGCTTCTTACTTTCATGAACTGGACCCTAGTTGAAACCACTTTCTTTATGTCTCAGATATTTATCATGCACTATCCTTTCAGAACAGTTTTTAATTTCCATTGGTGGTTGGACACAACAGCGTTTTGAACATCTGTAACATCTATGACCAGTATTATTACCATGAGAGGTGATTCCACAGTCGATTGGATTGGATCACATTTAATTATGTCATAGTTTGTCCAGTCAGAGGTGCAAAAATAAAGTAAGGGAAATATCTTATTTACACAGTTGTGTACATTTTTTGGCATTGTTTAATAACAATAATACCTTTCATTTGTAAGCATCTTTTTCAACACATGAGAAACAAATACAACAGAACGGATTAAAACAAGTGTACAAGAAAGATGCAATTACAGTTACATTACGGTCTATTATTGAATTGAAAAGAAGATAATAAAAACCTGCAGCTGATTAGTAGCAGCAGCTAATGCACTCTTACCTCTAGTTTTATTAAAATAACAATATAAAAGAATTTACACTAAATGTGCATGTGCATTTTGAAACATTGCAGAGCTAGAAGGTAGAGGAGTCCCATGAAATGTTAGCAAACTGTGACATGATGGGTCTCATGTTGGAAGCTAGAAGGTCTAACAAACTTGTCTGGGATCACACTTCTCAGCCCCCCTGTGAAGGTGGGATGCTGGGATACTGGACCTCATGGTCAACGTTCACCCCCAAGTGACAACATGGTCTGAATTCCCAGCACTAAATCAGACTCAATCCTGGTGAATGCTGTAATCTGCCAGGACTGTCCTTTGTCAATGATTCTGTTTATAACTTACAGGGATGAAAGATGCCTGACTCGATGGACTCAAGATTGCATCTTTGCTGTTTACAGACAATGTGGTCTTGACCCCCAGCTCGTGGGACAGCCAAGTGCAAAATTAGCACCTCCATGTTTAAGGCCAGGGTTCCTAGCCGGAAAAAGATGGATTACACTCTCGGGTTGGGGATGAGTTGTTGCTTTAATTGGACGAGTTCTCGTACTTCAGGGTCTTTTTTACAGATAAGGAAACAGTGGAGTGGGAGATTGACAGAGGGATCGATGCAGTGTGCAGTGCTGTAGATGCTGTACTAGTCTGTTATGGTAAAGAGAGAGCTGGGCTAAAAGGCAAAGCTGTTGATTTACTGGTCAGTCTGTTCACAGCTTGTTGTCCCTGGTGGTTACCACAAGCTGTGAGTAGTGACTGAAAGGATAAATCATGGATACACATGTACGCCACTTTGGATTGAAATTTCTGCTACAGGAAATTGAAGAATTGCAGGTGGCAAAACTTTGCTTCCATTGATGGGACCCTATGATAGGGTGACGAACCTGGTCGTTCATGTGGTTCTCTGGGAAGAACTGCTGCTCTTTCGCATCAGCTAACTGAAGTGATTTGGGCATCTGTCTAGCCTGTCTCCTGGAAACTTCCTATATGGGGTGTTTTGGACATCTCCAACAGGAGAATACACCACTACAAGACCCGGCATATGCTGAAGAAATTATATGTCCACCTAAAACAGAGAGAGGAAATTGCAACCAAAGTAGAACTGCCCCTATGACCTGGATCTTGATAAGTGGCCAAATTTAGATGGATGGACACTGTGAGCTTCTTACTATCAGTTAAATAATGCCACAGTCTACCTGAGAATGGTTGCTGATCATTTCCATCCCTGTTTGACCACAGTGTGCCCATCTTCTTATGCAGGGCTTAAAGTTTTCCAGCGCCGCGCCGGATTTCCGGCGCATGGAAGTGTACCATTTAAAAAATTTCATCCATCTCGGTCCGAAGGCTCCAAGCATGTGCGTCATTGTGCATTCAGTTGCTCCGCTTTAATCAATCAAACTCCAAATCCTACATTAAAATATATACACCTTCTGTCCAGGCATGCGACTTTCTGATAGAACTTTTATCCAATTACAGTTTTCTAACTGCGAGTGCGCATCGACTGCTGGGCGCACGATATGCTGCGCCCTCTTGCTTCGGCATCGTCAGTGCTGCTGAGCCACTAATAAGAAATAACAGTATCCCACAAACAAAATCCAAATTTGCAAGATTTGTTGGTGTTTTTTGTAATTATATTTAAAGGGAATTACTGGAAACACATTGATATATATTGCATATTATTTATTTTATTTCTGCTTGGACTGTATACCCATTCCACACGTGTCCCAGCCCTGTGGCTGCCTGGTCTCTGCAGAGCGCACGGAGCTCCAATCTGTGAGTGGTGCGGTGAAGAATCGAGCAGCTGATCACTGGTCAATAGCGTTGGAGCTCGTGTTTAGCCCAGAGACGCAGATACTAAAGTTTGCTCAGACTTTGTGTGACAGAGGAGAGAGGATGTGTCTCTGCTGATTAACAAAGAGAGCAGCCGCTGCCGCGATCCCTGAGCCGCGGTGCGTTGACTCGCCCCATTGGCGTAAGTGCGTCAGTGGCGATGCGCGTGCACGCCCCACAGTCCCCATGGTTTCGCCACAAAATAAAAACAAACGGGCTTAGGTATTGAGTTAAAAAAAGTAACAAAAACAGAAGTTGTTTATTTCGTTTGATTTCTTAATCTTTAAACATTTGCTATCTGTTTTACAACGGCAAAAGGAAAAAAGGAAACAGCTATTTAGTTTGCTGGCTTTTATTTTGAAAGGAGAAAAATCAAAGATCAAGCCATACGGATTTGTCCCATTATTCTCCTCAGAACATCTGTTTAGTTAAATATGCACAAACTGAATGTAGCTTAGGTGATATTAACCTTTTTTATTTGAGGACATATAGGATGTTTGTAATAATGAGTTAAATAGCTCTCAGCAGATTTTCTGACCTTATGCATCCAATGATGTCTAGCCACAAACAAAAATCTCCAATCTCAAGCAAATATTATTAGTAAGAACAGAACGAACGTATGGGTTGTGTGAAATGAATAATGGATAGTTAAATAAGAATGTTCTTAGCCTGCTTTTCACCGTTTTTTCTTCCCAAAATATAGATAAAAAATAGAAACATTTAAATTGAAAGCCAACTGAACAAATTATACAGTGAATACATTTTTTTCCCTTAATGTGTGTCAGTTCAAATTGAAAATCAAATGATTTAAACTAATCACACAGATTATTGAGGTTTATCAAATGAGCAGTTACTAACATGCGTATATGTGGTTATGTGCTACAGAGGGCTTCTTAATCAGATCTTTATGAGAAATGGGCTGACTCCAGAGGAAAAGGCCAGAGTAGAAGTTCTTCAGCATGAGCAGTCCATTCCCACCAGGACCCAGATAAACCAGATCAGGAAGGCCCGAATTTCTTTGCTAGTTACAGAGTTTGAGAGAGTCAGCATCATGATCAACTTATTTATATTGTGAGGCAATAACTAAAATTGCATGTAAGAGTTAATACTAGTACTTTTATTACCTGCTTAAATACAAAGTTGGTATAGTAAGTGACATATGACAGTTTATTCTCTTGTAGTGTTCCAGAGAATATTAAACAAGTTAATTCTGTTGTCTGTGCTTTACAGTTTATTTCAACAAACAACATTTTGAACATGTTAAAAAGAAAATGTTCAGAAAATTCACAAACAAAGCAAAAAAGAAAAAAGAAATGACTTTTTCAAACAGTATTCTCCAAGCACTTATATTCTCTTGAGACTGACACTTGTGATAATGTTGTAAGTAAAATTTGTGCCATATGAAGCAAAGCAGCAGAGTTTTGTAGCAGTTTTGTTGTGGTTGGTGTTGTTTTGAGTTCTTGTTAAATCTACTGAAGAGATAAAAATTATTAAAAGTTATTAATAATACATGTACTTGATTTTCATGATTTTTTTCCCCTTTACACTAAAATAAATCTTTGTAATTATAGTGATGTGGTATTGAAACATCAACACAAAAAAATCAGACTTGGGGCACTTTCTAAAATGTCTTAAGTTTTGTCAGTAAGATTTTACATTTGAGCAACAATAAAATAGTGGGATCATAATGGGCATTATTTCCACCAGATGACCTCATATTTGCTCTGAATTAATAGAATCGCATATATATTGTGTTTTAGTGAGTTTTAAAACACATTTAAATACGTTTATTGACACTATAAATTGGATCTTAGAAGTTCAGGCTCAGGATTTTTTCTTACTTTAAGCCCTGCTTATGGCTACTGTCATTAGGATAATGCACCACATCATGCGTTGTCATCTCAGACATGTTTTTGAGCATAATAGTGATTTTGCTGTACTCAGAGTCCACCAGAGCATCTTAAGGATGTGGTAGAATGGGAGAGTTGCATTCAGAAGGTGCTCCCTTCAAGTCTGAAGCAACTGCATGATACAATCATATCAATATGACAATGGCATCAGTGATCACTTCTGTATGAATTATGGCTACTAGGACATATGCACCAGTCTGCAGTAGTAATGAAGCAGAGATGCTACTACCAAAATAAATTAAAACATGTTTTTTTTACTTCCTTGTAGATTGAGGTGCTACAACAATTCTACAGTTTCATTTAGCAGATGCTTTTCTCCAAAGCGACGTACATCTGAGAGTGGAACAACACAAGCAAAGATCTATTTAGGAGAAAGCAACCTGGATAAGAGCCATAAAACAAGATCAAGTGTGTCCCAACACAGCTAAGATAGTTAGCCAAAGCTCTCCAGCTGACTATTGTTTACAGCTGATTAATTTTAAATCAGCAGTGTTGATAAAGGATCTCACACATGTTAATGATGGCAACATTTGTCATATACAGTTTACAAAGGTTTACATACATAGGATCATGCATATCATGGCAGTCTTGAGTTTCCAGTGATTCCAGTAGCTCTTCATTTTTATGATGGAATCATTAAACACGTGTCACACACAAAATAGAATTGTGTATTTTAGGGCTGGACCCAAATATTCATTCGCTACGGCGGTATATCCAGATATTAAAGGGGACATATTATGCAAACCTCACTTTGTGAAAGTGTTCTTATAGTAGTGTGTGTTGCAGTAGCTCATTATGAGGTTCGAATTTGAAAACTGTCTGTTTCCTCCCTGCCTTTCTACACCACATTTTGTCAATATGTCTGCTCAAACATCCGATTTTGATTTGGGTCCGCTTATGATGCAATAAGCGGATTTAACTCCTCCCCCTGACTGCGCCCCCCCTCCGCACTGTCCTACCAGCGTGTGTTGTCCTGGGTGCGGGAGGGGGTTCTGGAGTGGCGGTTCCCTCACAGCGCCACTTTTCTCTTGTTTCCCGGAGCTTGGCTTCTCGGTGTGGGCGCCGGGCAGGCTCGTGCGAAGTGACCAGGCTCATGGCACCGGTAGCAGCTGTCTGGAGAGCGGCGGTGACGAGGCGACGTAGGCGGCTCGGTCTCTCGCCCCTCTTCTTCTCCGGGCCCGCTCTCAGCCATCCTGACATGCAGCTTGAACGCGGAAGTCGTGGGGGGGTCGGGACGTGAGCCTCTCTCGGCTTCTCGTCGTGCCTCGGCTGCCGAAGCATCTTCCCAGCCATCGGCAGCCAGCCACCGGGCACCACCAGCCGAGAGTGGCGAGCTGCCCGGTGCCGCTGCTGTGCGGAAAGCAAACACTCAGCGAGGCACTACAAGAAGCCGTGAGAGCGGAACGCGCGCTCACGTCCCGGCCCCCCACGACTTCCGCGTTCAAGCCGCACGTCAGGATGGCTTTGTGCGGGCCCGGGGAAGAAGAGGAGCGAGAGACCGAGCCGCCTACGTCGCCGCCGCTCTCCAGACGGCTGCTACCGGTGCCATGAGCCTGGTCACTTCGCACGAGACTGCCCGGCGCCCGCACTGAGAAGCCGAGCTCCGGGAAACACGAGAAGAGTGACGCTGTGAGGGAACCACAACTCCAGAACCCCCTGGCTGGCTGCCGGCGGCTGGGGAGATGCTCCGGCTGCCGGCTGCCGGAGCATCTCTCCTGCTAGCGGCTGCTGCCTGTGGCGGCCCACCGTTTCGCCGTGGCGGGTTCTTGGTGTGGTGGAGCTGTCAGGGAGCAAACTCTCCGCTGGCCGGCTCTTTTCCTCTTGGGTTTGCTCCCAAGAGGCGGCTCAGTCCCTCGGTGACAGCTTGTTGGAGCTCCCTCAGTTCTTCCTCCATCTGCAGTCGGGCGAGCGCCATCCCACTTCTGACACCAATGTAGCACTGAGCGCGTCCTCTCCCAGAGAGGGGAGGGAGAGTGGACAGATGCGTTCATTTGCATACCTGGAAGCAGGCCCAGAAACAGCCTGTTCTGAGGAGGGCTGGTGAGAATGAACTTTTCGACCGCTGAAACTCCAAACAAAGGATGATTTTGGGGCGAACAAACTTAAATACTATGTTTTTGGGCTTCTGAGACCTATATGACGTGACTGAAGAATAGCATAATATGGGACATTTAATTTTGGTATCCGAAAATTCAAGACACCCCCCACCCCCCGGTCTGACGTTACCGGGCGGAACGAATATTCGGCGTTACTGTCTTCCCTCCGCCTTCGGCCTGCATCGACTCATCTCGTCCTGTGATCACATAAACATATACACATATGTCTATGTGATCACCCCCCGACAAAAATAGGAATATTCGGAGCTCGTCTCTTGCCTTCGCCTTCAGCCCACTTCGGCTCATCCCGCCGTGTTCTTCGGCTCATCTCTGCTCCTCCATTCCTGTTTCTTACCACCACCCGAATGTCCGGGTTGCTGCCGACTCTGACGTCACGCTTCACTTCGTTGCAAAAACACAAGACAAGATGCCGAAGACCTCCGCTGTTTGGGAATTCTTCAATTTAACTGAAGTCAAAACGAAGGCAGTGTGCAAAATTTGCATCCGGGAGACCAGACGAACGGATCCAAATATTCGGGCCGTCTCTGCCACCCCCTGTCGGACGTTAAGGGGCGGAACGAATATTTGGATATTCGTCTTTAATAGTGCCCGAATATCCGGAGACCAGAAACCACTATTCGGGCCACCCCTATTTTGGTTCTTTTGTAGATTTATTACAGTTCTTCTGGAAACTGGACAAAATCAACTGGGTCATAAGTTTACATACAACTTGAATGAACAGTTTTGTAGACATTTGTGTTAATGAAGCTTTCTTAGTGCTGTGAACAGTTGTCGTCGTGTTGTGGTGTGATCTATGAAAGCAGATTCACAGGTACTTTTCATGCTGATCAAATAACTGATCACATTTTGTCATTAACATCTTTTGTTGTCATTATTTTTTCATACCTTTTACCCACAGAGCATCAACTGTCCGTGTCATTGTGAATTACAGAAACGATACAGCCTTCTAATATTATGTGTTGCTACCAAAAACCAAAGCACTCAATGACAGTTGAAGGTAGGAGACAAGGAGCAAACTCTCTGGATCAGGAGAACTGGACTGTCAGGAATTCTTCAGGAGATCTTCTGTTAGTAAGGAAACATGTCCACTACTCAGTCTGGGCGTCTCACCATAAACTAAGCCGGCATCAATAAATGAACAAGTGTGAAATAGCATTTTTTAGTGGTTCTGAAAAAATGCGCGTCAGAAAGAGATGTGTTAATTCAGCAACAGAACTGCATGTACTCGTTCTCCTGGTGTCTCATTCCAGGTCCTTTGTAGTATCTCTAAAACATCCTGTAGTGACTGAGAGCTTATCTGATAGGAGTTCTTATTTAAATGTGAATTAGCATAATGGCTTTCCTGTGTCAGATAGAAACTGGGTAGGAACCTTTTTTGCTATTTTCAGATGGGATATTTGCCAGATGAAACTGATCCATTGTTGTTCTAAGCTGCAGCAACACAAGACTAGAAATGACAGTGTAGTTAGAATCTAGAATGTTGTGAATGAGCTTCTATTGTTTATTTGTACAGCTACTCCATACCTGGTGAGTGGAGTGTAGGTGTTAAATCAGCAATGGGAGATCAGAGGGATTAGTGCATCTTCTCCACTGGCACAGGATGACTGACAGGCCAGCTTCACACTGAATTAGCAGCTTGCTTTTCAGCTGCAGATTGCAGTTAAAAAGCAAGCTGCTAAATGATTTACATTAACACACTGGCACTGTGTTGGCCAACATAAGCTGCAGGGCTTCCAATTCATGGTTTCCACTGACCGACATGGACCGGTGGATGGACATGCAACTGAATTCATGCTACAATAGGTATGCATCTGTTTGCTGTGCACATGGTCTCAATGCCTTTAAAATCAGGGACAGAAAAACATATGGGGCTAATGTGGATGTTTGTGAAAGGCTGTGACTTTGCAGTTTTTACAGGATAGAGCAGCCAGTAATGTGTGCTCTGTAACACCATGTTAGAGGGATTATTCCTCAGCACAGCGGTCAGACCAGCACAGGGTTTCTAGAAAATGTAGACCATCCCTCTATGTTTGGGCACGGCCGATGGAGAACATGTACAAAGCAAAACTCTTTCAAAGTCTGGCAGTAATAACTTTAGTTAGAACTCTGCACCAAAACAACCTCCTCCCTTGATCATGATGCCTATTTGCAGATGCAGACCATGTAGTGCTCCTCTCACCTCCACTGTTGGCCTGTCACAGTTTTTGCCTGGGGACCAGACAGCCTTTATATTGTGTATTACAAATACACATAAAGTCAGTCTGGAACTGCTCCATTGAACCAAATCTAGCCCAGAGGCGGGACTACCAATCACAGCTTGAATTGGAGAGAGCCAATCAGCGTCACACATGTGTGACGCAATCACTAAGCGACCTAACAACTGCCTTTCCGCCATGATGTTTTGTAGTTTTAACAGCTTCCTTCGCCGTACAGGGGTCCTGAGGAAAATCTAAGCTCTCCCTTTCAACAGTGGAGGGCAGCATTACGCATTCTATCGTACAGCCTGCCGGAATTAAAAATACATCCTTTTTAAAAAGAAAAGCTTTAAGAGCTGCTTCTTGTTGAGGTTTTAAGGACAAATTCAGCCCATGTAAAACAGAGGAAAGCGCACGAGAGAAACCTCGCTCTGTTGCGGTCGCATCGTTAACTCCCGCCTCTGGTGCTCTGATTGGTTCGGTCTGATCTGCTCGGAGCTTGAAAACCTGTCAAAATGTGTCAATGGAGGAGGGCTAGACCGTATTCCCGTATATCCCTTATAACGGGAATACAGTCTAGCTAAGCTAGGCTATCACAGTTTAGCACTGATTAGTTTCCTTTTATCTTTCTATTCGACTAAAAGCATGTTTTATCTGTATTTAATTTAGAATTTGTACCAGAATCGTATCCTGGGCCTGGCGGCCATGGCCTCCCCAACCCGCAACAGCCAGACCCGCCAGCGCTGCAAGGATGCGGTTCGTCACAGCTACGGCCCCGAGACCTTTGCTGTCAACGCTCTGGACCAGGAGGCCTTCATGCTGGGGCTGCCGCGCTCCACCAGCGACACTGATCTCGTCTCCCCAGATGCTCGCTCCACCCTCACCATCAGCTCCTCCCACTACACCATAGGACAGTCTGAAGACCTGGTGATCACATGGGACATCAAGGAGGAGGTGGATGCTGGAGACTGGATCGGAATGTATCTTGTTGGTATGTGAGATATTACATGATGACACTGAACTGTAGGGTTTTAATTGAAGTGTATTTTCTGACACTAGCTCCTAAATGCTGCATCAAAACAAATATTAAATGCATCTTTAAACAGTTGTGATAAGACTTACTGTAATATTATAATAAATAATAATATAACAGATGTATGTAATGTGAGAAAAATGTAATAAAAACTGATGATGTAGTGCAGGGGTGTCAAACTCATCTCAGTTCAGGTTCTACATTCAGCCCAGTTTGATCTCCAGTGGACCGGACCAGTAAAACCAGCATAATAAGCTATAAATAACCACAACTCCTAATGTTTCCTTCGTTTCAATGCAAAAAAGAACATTCTGAAAATGTTCACGTCAGGAATTATGAACAACCTGAAATTTCTTTAGAAAAATAAGAGATTTTTCAGCGACATTGTCCTCAGTTTATCATTTATACATTACAACCTACAGACCACAGAGTGTCTACAAAGACACAAAACATGTAGTCACAAGTCTGTAGAACTGAACAATACAGTATTTTACATTAAAACAGACAAAAAACAACAAGAACAAGACAAAATATAAAAAAACCACACAAAACAACAAATTCGAGAAACAAAATGACAAAAAATGAGACAAATGACACGAAACAAAACAAAAAAGAAACAAAAAAGAGACAAAAAATGGGACAAAAAGTTACAAAGCGACAAAAAATGGACTCTCAACAAAAATGAGGCAAAAAATATGTAAATGACTCCAGCACCCCCCATGACCCTAGTGAGGATAAAGCGGTGTATAGAGAATGGATGGATGGTCAGCTGGTAGCTGAGTAAATGATGTGTGAATAAAAAAATGAGAAAAGTTTGGCCCTTAGGCCGCATTGTAGTGACAGTGTGTTATAACCGTCATCAGGTCATGGCTTGGTGACAGCTGCTAGTGTGTCAGCAAAAATGTCTGAGATAGAGATGTTGAATTTGAGCAAATGAAACCAAAACTATCTGCATTACTATTCCATTAGACACCACTAGATGCTAAACACTTGTTGTTGGGGACGGGCTAATCGAAGTAATTTTATTATTTAATATGTATTATCCATTTTTATAATTTTTCTATGATGTATAAAATGTCTGCATCATCAAAAGCAGACATGTACAGAAAGGTTGTTTTTAGTCAGAATGTGATATAGATATCACGACACCTCAGGGTTAATATGGTTGCAAACTAACATTAGCTTTAACTCCCATTCTTGTGACCATATTGTGACATTTGTACCAAAGTACAGCCTCATAGAACTTCTAGTGTGGCTGTAGACTGTTACTCTTGTTTTCATTCTGGTGTCTTTAGTTGTTTCCTCATCTACACCTCTACAGATGTTTGTGTGTTCAGTGTTGGATGGTATTTGTTGATGTTGGGTTGTGTTTCAGCTCGTTCACTGTGATGATAACACATCTGTGATTTAATATCTGAAAGCACTAGAAGCAATAAAGACCACTTCATCGACAGTCTTTCATGAAAAATCAAATGCAGTGTAATCGGAAGTGAAAATGCAGAAAGAATTGTAGAAGGTATGAAGAGCAGGCTGTGTTCATCAGTTTTACATCTCTTTCCAGATGAGGCTCTGTCTGAGAACTTTCTGGACTACAAGAACCGAGGAATCAATGGATCTCACAGGGGACAGATAGTTTGGAAAATTGATTCCAGCTCTAACTTCAGTGACTGTGAGTAACCGAAAACACAGTTTGTCCTTTGTTATTTTCACCCACGGAAATAAGGTTGTTTTATTAACATCAGCTGAATTTAATGAGTTACATTGTTTTGGAAAGTTAGTTTTTTATTCATTTTTGTTTTGAATTCTGCACACAAGCAGTCATTCACACCAGCATTCAGAGACGAACCAGCTGTGCTTTATTTCTATAAGTCACACTGAAGTGTGGACACATTTAATGCCTCTGCTTAAAGGTTGTAAATGGGGGTCTCAGTGACAGGATAATTAACAGGACCTGGCAACCCACTGACTGAACAGTGCTGCATCATCAGCACTACATGGACCAGTAAAGGAAATGTAGTTGTGGTGACTGACCCCAGGTCAGGCTGCACTTTACTCAGATAGTTTGTTTAATGATTATGTCTGGGGGCAAAATGAGTTCACCAGCAAATAAGTGGTGTTGTAAGTTATCAATAATGACAGGCAAGTGGGTGACTGAGCTATAGTCAGGTTTCCAAATAAACTGTCAGATGACTTTGAAGTAAACATTTGAAATCTATAGAAAATGTGATTTAGGTTTGTTTCCTTCAACTGCTTTGAAGTGAATAAACTGGGCTGTGTAGTGTCGTGAGAACATGGAGATGTAGGCTTCGTTACATGTGAGGAGAAAAAGCAGAAAATAAAATCATGCTGCCAAACAACTATCAAGGAGATAAGCCAGGGTGTAGTTATTCTTCATGTCTGCTGATGATGAACATGCTTCATTGTCTGGAGGAGACAGAAGCAGAAGTAGCTGATCAGTTTTAGGAGATAAACGTTGGCTACAGCATGGCAGTGGAGCAGAGCTTAGGACTGTCGCCTTACTCAAGAAGGTCCAGGGTTCGAGTCTCAGTTGTTTCAATGTAGAGCCTGTTTGGTTTTCATCTGGTGCACCTCAACCTCCTCCCACAGTCCAACGATATGCTGAGGTTCATTAGATCATTATATAATTGTGGGACTTTTTTGTACCATATTTGACATTTTTGCTGTTTTCAGGCCTAAAATCAACATGGCCGCCTATAACCAAACACCATGTGGTATTGTTAGAGAAAGATTCTTCTAAATATTATATATACAACTGAGTATAATTGAAATTGAAAGTAATTTATAAAGATATTGTAGTAAATCCACTACTTTGTATTATTACAATATTATATTGGTTTCCAGCTTCCCTTATGCATTACCTCTCTTTCGACAAAGTAAAAACCACCTCACTGCAGCAAAAATCTTGGGGAAAGTGTGAAATATTTTTAAATTTTGTCATGAACTTTTTCCCATTCGTGGCACAGGGAATACTACAGAGACTTCTGATGTGGTCAGACAAATGGCTCTGATGGACCATAATGTCGCCCTGAACTTACTGTGTCTGCTCGATGATTGAATTAGCTCATTTCTGCTAATGTGTCAGGCATGGCCATTTGAATTGGTGATAATAGGCCAATGTTGTGTTTACAGTATGGTGCATTTCTCTGAAGTGGAGAGAAAAAAAATCAGTGGATGCTGGTTTTCTTATTATCCTGTGGGTACATTTGACTCATAAACAAACCAAAGAGGTCTTTGTTCAGGTGTTTAGTGCACACCACAGCTGTCACAGACTGAAGCAAACATTCAAACACACTTGAGTTTGTTGGAGCTGCATGAAAGAATTAGGTGTAAAATGTTAGCTTTTCATTTGCTTGTCATTAGAATTGATTTATCCATTTTAGTATCAAGTAGTCTTTTGTGTGATGTTTTTCTATTCTGTCCTGAAGTAACAGGGTTGCTTACAGAGGGAGGGAGGGCATTTGCACAGAGACAGTCACAAATGGTCCACAGTCACTGCATTTAGGGACCTGGGGAATGTGTATGCAAACATGAAACAGAATAAACCTGAAGCTGTGCAGGTGTTTCCACTCTGTAACGCCAAGCACTGTATCACAGGTGGAAACGGCTTCCTCAGAAGGTTTAACTGTATCTGGCTGACGGTGTTTTATGAAACTGAGCGAGTTATTCATCTTCCCCAAAACATTTATTCTTGTCAGCATGGAGAATCCTCCATATTTAAACCTGATATTTACCCTCTGAACCTTCCTGTCACATTTATCCTCAGTGAGGGTTGTTTTAAACTGCAACGTAGGGTCAGTGGAGGTTTTTGAGCTTAGATTCTGATTATTTTCCTGATAGAATGGCACGGATGAGTAGTTCAAGGACTCGGAAACTCAGACGATTCTTTACATCAGGGGTGTCTTCCACATTCAGCCCAGTATGGTCTTAGTATAATCACAGCACAATAGCCTATAAATAACCACAACTCCCGATTTTAATCACAGGTATCTGGAACTGAATGATGCAGTATTTTATTTTATGATCAAAACAACAGAAGTCAAACAAAAAAAACTATGAAAACAAGACAAATATGACAAAACAAGATACAAGATGACAAAAAATAAGACAAGCAACAGAAAACAAAACAAAAAAGAAACAAAAATTTAGGCAAAATCATTTATAAAGTGACAAAAAAGGGACAAAATACACAAGCAAGGCAAAAAAAAACCCCCACAAAACAACAAAAACTATGCACAAAACAGTGACTAGAGTGAAACACAAAATGACAAAAATAAGGCAAATAACACAAGCAAGACAAAAAGAAAATCCAAAAAAGCAAAAGCATGAGACAAATGACTAAAAAGACAAAAAAAACAACAAAAACAAGATAAAATATTGCAAAAAAAGAGAAACAAAATTACAGAAAATGATGAACAATCTAATATTTTACTTTATGATCAAAACAGCTTGTCATGGTCTTGAAGTTATTTGAAATTTATAGTTAACGTCTTCCGTGGAATTTTGACACTTTACAAAGTGGTCCTGCAAGTGTTTGACATCCCGGCTTTAGGTTGTTGTGGATATTTTTTCTGTTTTCACTCAGATAAATAGTACCATTTTGACCATTGTTGAAAACTTTCCTTTCAAACCTCCTGGTGGGTTTTGGGAAAGTGGTAAATAACACAGATGGTGGAGGAAGTGTACGCTACTACATTCCTTTTTGTAAAAAGTTCTCCCTTCTCTGTGGATAACACTTCAGCCGTAATCACATTTGTGAAGCTGAAGGAATTAATGTAGCTGAATAATTTTTCGCAGTCTGTAGTAATGTCCTGGTAAAGAGGAGGCTGAGCCGAGGGGCAAAACTATTGATTTATCCGTCAGCCTTTGTTCCATCTCTCATCTATGGTGAAGAGCCCTGGGTGTCGACTGAAAGAATGAGATCCGGTAAGCAAGCGGCCAGAATTGAGTTTATTTGTAGGGTGGCTTGACTCAGCCTTACAGATCGGATGAGACCTCTTATGTTAGGATGCCACCTACATGATTTTGTTTTGGAGGTTTTCTGGACATGTCCAACTTGGCAGAGACCCTTGGTTAGACCCACAACTTGCTAAAGGGAATATGTGTCTCATCCTGCCTGGGAACGCTTTGGGATCCCCCAGAAGTTGTTGAAAAGGAATGCTGGAAAGGCGGATGTCTGGAGGGACCAGGCTCACCTGCTGCCTCTGAGACCTGACACCAGATAGGCAGAGGAAAGGGATGAACCGATGGACCAATCATTGTAGCTAATAATGCCGTCCAGTTGTTGGAGTCTCTGCTCCCCATCTCACCATATCTGAGAAGAAAACAATAAAACGTTAACAAGATATAGCATTATATAATATAATTTATAATTTAATTAATTATAATATAATTTATGCCTCATGTGTGACTGTAAGCCGTGTTTCAGTGCTGAGGATGGCTGTCATATACGGTAACTTTGAGGCGCACATTGCTGGTTCTGATGTAATTATCAGTGTAGGACAGCTGCAGTGTGTCTGTTATAGAGAAAAGTGCAACATTTTAAGAGCATTGTTTTCTAAATCTGGTCTTCTGCACATTCACATAAGATCATTATCAAAAATGATCCAATTTTTGTCTAAACTCATTTGTCATCAGTTGCTCATAACATCCTCTCATCTCTCAGAATCTCTCTACTTGATCACCATCTTTTGCACCAGTTCAGCATCCCACACCCTAATATTGTCTAAAAATAGTTATCTGTACCTTTTGCAATGGATATTTTGAGTCTTTTCCACTAGAATTTAAAAGGATCCCTAGACTTTTGGAGTGTGTTGTCCTTAGTCTGCGTTTAAACTGAGAACTGGATTCATAATGTAAATGTAGAAAGAAGTGGTACATTTGTGTTGTCCTCTTTCTTTCATGGGAGCCAGATAGCTGAAGTAGTCATCACAGATTCAGCCGGTATGTGTTGCTGTGTGTTTCCTCTCTTCTTGGCTGAGTGTGTCTGGCCAAACACGCTGAAAAACACGGAGCTTTACTATGACCTTAATCTGCTCGTGCCCCCAAGCCTTTTGCTTTTTTGCCCTGGTTTCCCAGTTTTCCAACAGAGTGATTAGTGTCACCTATCAGCTGTCACTGATTATTTCTCCAATTAGGTAGTTTACGTAGACTAGAACAAAAAGGTCATCACTTATCCCTTAACAAGTAATTTAATGGTAAAAATGTTGTTTTAACTGATGTATTTATAAACGTTTGATGCTTCATATAATGTTATACAGACACATAAATAAATTACTTTGTATGATTTCAGATTTTTAGTAAGTCCTTTGAATTATTGAAAAGTGATTTAGGACACATCAGAACATGAGTGTCAGGACAGTGTTTCAAAGTTCATCATCACCAATCCTGTACAATCATCACCCACAGTCATTTTTGTCGTGTAACATGCTGAACTCCTGATGGAAACCATGCCTAACTTTCTGTCCATGATCCTTTGCATCTTGTTTGTCCTCCACAGCTGAGACCCAGGTCTGCTTCCGGTACTACCATGGTGTCACCGGAGCGCTGAGGGCGACCACACCCAGCGTAACCATCAAGAAGGGCACAGCACCCGTGAGTCTCACTGCGCCTCATGCCTTTATTTATACTTATGAAGGTTTCTGGGTTTTCACTGGCCACTCGGTATCTACTGTCTGACTTCTTTATTACAGCTTACTTTGTTTAGTCATGCCAACAAGATGCAGCTACACCAATAAAAACAGGACAGCATCAGTACTGTGCACAGTTCAGTCAGAACTGACCGTTGTTTCCTAATATCTGTAGAGTCTAGCAGCACGGAGGATCCTGCTGAGAGTAAATCCTCCAACACTTCAGATACAGCATCAGATATATAGCCTAGCCGCGCTAGACAACCCACGGCAACGAATTTAATTCTCTGCCAGGGTGGGTCTAGTTACCCTCCATAAGGCTCGAGGCTGGATTCTCCTAAAACTGGCCGAACCAATCACCATGAAGTGTAGAGTCAGAAGGCGGGCGTAACTAAGTGACGACAGAGGCGCGACGATTCTGATAGAAACAACCGGCGCACAATAAACAGTTATCTTTCGACTCAGCTTTGGCCACAGCCCTTAAAGATTTGAAGCTAAAATTCAACTTGAAAGATAAACAAAGGACGGCACTGAAGTGTTTCATTGAGAAGAAAGACGTATTTGGACTTATGCCGACGGGATATGGCAAATCCTTAATATACCAGTTGGCTCCGCTGGTTGGGAAGCTAATGGGACTTAGCCACAATCCCCCGGTGCTCTCGGAACTACGTCAGCCTATTCGTTGCACTGATTGGTTGTATACCTACCCAATTGCTGCAGAGTGATTTGAAAGACAACCTTTTAGCCCGCCTCCCTCCCTGTCGAGCGTTCCTAGACCCTTGTGTCTTAAGAGCTGGGTCTAGCGCGTCTAGGCTATCAGATATATAGAAATACATACAGGATAGCAAGGCTGCTAAAGCTTCAGTGATGGAAGGAGAAGGTTAGGGTGGTGGGGCTGTTGACAACAGAGGATCCGCAGTGATAAAACAGGTATAAGAGGTAGCATACAACACTTGTTGATTGGATGATCCTGGTCAGCTGGTAGCACAGTGGAGTAGTGGTTAGCACTTTCGCCTTGCAGCAAGAAGATCCCCGGTTCAAATCCCGGTCTGGGCCTGGGATCTTTCTGCATGGAGTTTGCATGTTCTCTCTGTACATGCGTGGGTTTTCTCCGGGTACTCCGGCTTCCTCCCACAGTCCAAAAATATGCTGAGGTTAATTGGTGACTAAATTGTCCGTAGGTGTGAAATGGTAAATGGTTGTGTGAATATGAGTGTGATTGTGTGTCTGTATATGTAGCCCTGTGACAGACTGGTGACCTGTCCA